>NC_046167.1:18674567-18974567 GCF_011064425.1 Rattus rattus
ATTTTATTAATCTTTCACAATCTAAAGCACAAATCGTTTTACAAAACGTTAAAAGAAAATAACTGTACTTCCCATAAGTGCTCATGATGCAACAAGCTTCTTCATTCTTTTTTCCTTTGTGTGAGTCATTTTCCAAATGATTTAAGCTAGATTTTCTTAATAATATTAGATATAGACATTAAGTAAATTATCAATTGCTAAATTTTAGCATAGCATAAATTTAGTTTGGGAGATAATGTATGCAAAGCAGCAATAATAAGATGATATCGGTGGCCTGTACGTAGGAGCACAGAGCACATGACTTCTTATAAGATTGGAAAGGAGCTGACAGACAGCAGCTAAATGCAATGCCCTGCCCGGTACCAGGAACTCTGGGACTTTTTGAGATGTGTATTGTGTGTGACTGCCGTACTATCAGCAGTGCTCTCCACAGAGCCATCGTAAGAAAGAAGTGGAAGGGTGTATCTAAAGACATGTGGCAAAGGGGTCAGTAAACCTTGCTAGGAGATGGCTGGAGAATGGTGTAAAGACTTGGAACTCCATTTGGTCTCAGAGTTCTGTGGTTAGGCAAGGTACTGTGCCACCATGCGCACAGATCAGTGCATGGTAAATATTCAACCTTAAAGTGCGCGCATGTGCGCATACACACACACACACACACACACACACACACACACACACACACAAATATTCTAATGTTCCAATTCCACTGGAAGAGTTACTTCACAGGATAATTACATGACTTCTGGGTAGTGCTTAAGTGAATTATAGGATGCCTATCCCATGTTCTCAGAGAGCTAATGGGTTCCCTTGACTCTTAAGTCTACCCTGAAATCTCTTGGTGTGTCCTGTAATTCCCAAGCAAATGAGACCACAAGAGGGACAAAACTATATTTTGTTCCCTGGTGACACACACACAGATTAGTCATACTTCATGAAATAGCACCTGAAATTTAAAATGTGTAGAGGCCTTCTGAAACTTCAAGGAGAAGCACTCTTCTCTCTGATTTGAAGTTACCTCAATTTACATCATCTTCCCTAAATAGATTACTCAAAAGAGCCTGTCTGTCACTCATAGTGTATGAAGTAGGAATGGATGGATTGTAATTATATCTAGGTCTCGGTATCGAGAGACCAAGGCCTGTTACCTGGTATAGCTTCTGCCCCGGGAGATCCCATTCTTATTGTTCCTTAACTGATTAAGGATGTTTCTTAAAATACTCTCTCTGTGACTCTCTGTCTGTCTGTCTCCCCTTCCCCCCAAACAGACACACTTTCTGTTTCTATTACTGTCTCTGTCTCTCTTTGTCTCTCTGACTCTGTCTTTCTCTGTTGCTCTGACTCTCCATCTCTGTCTCTCTCTCTGTCTCTGTCTCTCTCTGTCTCTCTCTGTCTCTCTCTCTCTCTCTCTCTCTCTCTCTCCCCCCCCCATTATAGAGAGTTAAATATAAAGCCTCACATATGCCACTGAGCTATATTTCCAGTCTATAAAATATTTTATCAGCATATAGTTATTATACACATAATTGTATTCATAAGGACATTTTAGACTAGTATCTAATATTCTTTAATTATGTTTCTCTTATATTTTTGGTTGTGAGCCTTTAACAGCTGAGCCATCTCTCCAGTCCAATTATGTTTCTCTATATACCATACCTCTCCCTTTGTGTTCCCTCCCCCATCTCATTAATCCTCTTTGTCTCTCTAGAGAGTTTTGTTTCTAATTTTGGGATATATATATATATATGTATATGTATATATATGTGTGTGTGTGATTTTTATATCTATATAATACAAATTTCTAGATACTATGAAAGAGAAAATGTGATATTTATCTTTTAAGTCATACTTAAATTGCTTAATGTGATTCTCTCCCATTGTGCCAATTTTCCTCCAAGTGGCATTAATTCATTCCTGTTTAGGACTAGATGTTCTGTTGTGATATGTACCATATTTTCTTTATCCTTTCATCTATTGACGGATGCCTGGGTTGCTCCCATCACTTAGCCATTGTGAAGTTGCTGTAACAAGCATCTGTGTGCAAGTGTCTTTGAAATATGGCTGTTGTGTTTGCTTGTTCTAGACAGGATCATACTACATTGCTCAAACTGGCTTTAAAAGCACTCACTAGATCATAGCATAGATGGTCCTTTGGCTTGAACCTCTGGAGTAGTGGGCCTACAAGCCTTACTCTGTATACAAATTTTTCCTTATGCTTTGCTTTATGCCTACTGGGATTTTGCCACTATTTGAATGCTTTAAGTAACTGTGCCCTCGTTGGACATGCCTAACACCAATACACCCTGCACTAACATCATAGTCTAATTCAGCATTTTCTAAATTGTAATATACTGAATCCATAAGAAAGCTAATCTAAACCACTCACATCCATTATCCATAGGCTTAGTCTAATTGTTGTCTGTGTTTAAGGTCAAATTAGGTTTGACTCTTTAACAGCTTCCTCTTTTCTTCTTGTAAGAATCTTTTAAAAGATTCTCTCCCCCTCCCCTGTCCCTCCCTCTCCCTCCCTCTCCTCTCCTCTCCCTCTCCCTCCTCTCTCTCTCTCTCTCTCTCTCTCTCTCTCTCTCTCTCTCTCTCTCTCTCTCTCAGTGTGACTGTGTGTGGTGTACACATTGGGATGGAAACACATGTATAGGAAACAGGTATCTTTGTCTATCACCTTCAGTCTTATTCCCTTGAGACAATCTCTTCCAGCAAACCCCAGTAATAGTTTCTCCATCCCAGTGGGAGCACACATTAGCCATGCCCAGTTTTTTATGTGGGTGCTTGGGTTTCAAACTCAGGTTTTACTGTTTGAGAACCCACTGAGCCATCTCCCCTCACTAAGTTGGGCTTGAATGTGGCATAATAATAATTCTGGAGAGTTTTGCTCTTTTCTTACAGAGCCTTTGTCTATATTTTAATCTGAGGTTATAACGTTTTATCCTCTGAATCTTGTACGAGTCTGTGCTTTCCCGCCATGAATATTACACCTCTCTGAAAGCGAGGACCTTTCTTTCCAGGTGCACTTCCCTTCATTATCACTCTAAAGTTTTAATTATTAACGCTTCATCTGGAATCCCATTCATGAAGGAAGACTGAAATCACATCTTGTGGCATCTATGGATATGGAAATTTCAATATCTTAGCACAATCATAACCATCTGTCTTCTTCCCTAATAAAAAACGTTTCTTATAGGCTGTGTGTATATAGCAGCCACCTTCCATTGTAAACTAAAATTAAGTCCGAGTTCCTTGGTCAAATGTCTTTTGTCTAGTCTTTTCCCCCAATGGTGCCTGACTTATAAGCTGCCACTCATAGAGAATTTCAGGAGAATAGAGATGGATAAAATGATAGGACATTTATAACCTGCACTCTGAAATATGAAGAAATTGGTCTCATGAGTTGGAAAGAGCATCATAAAATATTAATATTTGCAGTGGAAATTTTCCCCAATTTATACTATTTGCCAACTCATTCAGTATTGCAGTGGAGTTCTTTGTAAGACATAGCAATGTTTATTTGCCACTTTTAATGGATTTGGGGGGAGGGAGGGTATTTAATTCTCAGATAGCTCATTGTTTTGACTTCCAACTGAGCACTTTAGAACTTCTTAAACTCAATCAAGATCTTCAGTGTTCCTGGGTCTTGTTCTGTTACTTTGCAAATTGTTTTCATGAGGGCTTTTTTTTAAATACCAACCCCTGCTTTTCCTTAATACCATTACCTGATCTTCCTTTCGCTTAATACATGATTTGTGGCAGGTAAGTTTATCAAGGCAACCACAAGTGATGCAAAAAGTTCAATAACACATCTCAACATAGGAAAAGAATCCTCCCCTAAATCATTTCCTGAAATTCTTCTTTTAGTCTTCTTGTAATTGTCACCGTTTAAGATTATAAATGGGACAGAATAATTCATTCATCCTAAGATAGTTGACCTATGATGCTATGACCCCATAAGTGGCTAATGTAGTAATAACTTGAGAAACAGGACTTAAAAATGAAGTTTGGTTGAAGTTATGCACAAAATATTAGTGGGAAATATTGTTGTACTAGAAAACATGAAATTGCTTTGCCTTTTTAGCTAAGTTCTAGAAATCATAAGACAAAAATAAAAACAAAAAGTCAAATTCTACTAAATAGACCTCTAATTTTAATACTCTATGACATGTTTATTACCATGGAGTCGTTAATGTCCTGAGTAGAAAAATGTCACTTGCCATCCTCATTTCCCCTGCCACCACACCACTTTTCTTCCCCAGGTCCTGGGTCTGTTACTGCCAACACTCTTTGACTTCATTTTTTGTTTTAGTGAGATAGAATTGTACAATGTAGCCCAGGCTAGCTGAAGTTACTATGTAGGTGGCTTGAATAAAGTGACCTCCATAGATTCATATGTCTGAATATGAACATATGAATATGAACAATTGGTAGAATTGATTGGGAAAGATTAAGAGGTATAGATTTCTGGGAAGGGATATGTCACTTGAAGAGGACTTTAAGGTTTCAAAAGACTCATACCATTGCCATTGTGTTGCTTTCTGCTTCCCGCTTTCTGTTTGTGGGTCAAGATGCAAGCTCTCAGATGCTGTTCCAGATACCTATCACCATGTCTTTTCTCCACAATCAAAACCTCGAACTCATTGGAAGCATAAACCTAATTAAACTCTTTCGTTTTTAAGTTGATCATGGTATCTTACCACAACAATACAAAAGGAACTAATACAGTAGCTCAGGATGGCTTGGGTTACCCAATAATTATTCTCCTTCATCCACGTGAGTGATGGGAATACAAAATTATACCTCCACACCTGGTTCATTTGCCTTTTTTCTATATCTCTCTCTCTCCATCCATCCACCCACCTACCCACCTATCTATCTATCTATCTATCTATCTATCTATCTATCTATCTATCTATCTATCTATCCATCCATCCATCCATCCATCCATCCATCCACCCACCCACCCACCCACCCACCCATCCATCCATCCATCCATCCATCCATCCATCCATCCATCCATCCATCCATCCATCCATCCATCTTGCCATGCTAGTGATAGAATCCAGGACTGCACAAATGTTAAGTAAGCATTACCTAATATCACACTTGCCTCTATTGATTAAATTCTTTGAAGATTTTTTTTCTACTTTTACATTCAAATCCTGTAAGAAACACTATAGATTCTTGACTCATGCCACAGACATCGCTCACATTCCATCAGCACTTACATAAACAATATTTCTAGATACCCTGCATCACTTCATTGCTATGCTGTCACCTTAACACGTTTAGTTTTATGTTTGTGTGCTAATTTTGCATGGGCCATAAAAAATCGCAACTATACCAATAGTGTTAGTGCACTTAGAAAATGAACTATGTAAATTAGACTTAATGCTTGGGAAAATATTTAAGTGAGTGGGGGTGTTGCTTTAAATGTTCTCCTCCAGGAGACGGGGAATTTCCTTGAGTTCAGAGTCCTGTATCAAGGTCAGCTCTGTCTGCAAATCGTTCCTCCTCTCCCTCTAACTCTCATTACTCCTTCCCTCATCTACGCTTTTCAGTTCAGGAAGAATCCTAATGTGATTCTGTTGTTTCTAATACACTGTGGTTGGTTGGTTTTTCCTTTTTTTTTTTTTTTTTTTTTTTTTTTTTGAACATAAAATAAAATGCAACCTTTGGAAGGCTATTCATCTGTCTCCAGAAAAGGTCATGGGAAGAATGCCATAGAATTTTCTAATAGTTCATCCATCAAAAATGCAGCTCTCCATTGATTCTTCCTGAATTGTCAATTTCCAAACAGCCTCGGGGATAAGCTTCATTCTTTGAGAAGAAACTCTTGATAAGGAAAGGGATGAAGTGATAAACGATTTTTTTTCTGGTGTTTTCCTTTGGGAATGGCAGCTTGCTTTGAGCCTCCAGCAAAAGGTTCCTTCCAGGAACTACCTGTGTAAAAGACTTTGTGAGAATAACAATAATGTAACCCTGGCAATAGCAGTTTAAGCAAAAAGTCACCACCTAAGTGGTAGAGTCATACTAATGGTTTGCCAAGAAAGAAACTAATAAACTGACTTAAAAGATATGGCCTAACACATTGATTGAATGGTATGTTTTTAGAGTAAATAAAAATACTAAATGAAATTAAAGCCTCCATCTGGGCCCATGAGAAAATCAACTAAAGTATTAATCAGAAAATACCATTTGAATCCCAACCAGCACTGAGATGAATTAAATTCAGTTTTAAAACATTATTTTGCATACAGAACATCTTTTTAGTGATCAAACTGGAGAAGAAATATTCTGTCCCTTTTACTGTATTTGTCTACCAGCATAGGACTGAATGTTGCTAGGTGTCTGCTCAAGGTTAGTAGTTCTGCATTCAAAATCTAATTATTTTTTACTGTCCTTTATGACTATGGGCAAAACAAATGTCAGTTCATATTTCACACGTCCCACAAACAATAAACAAGGATAAATGATGAAAGACAGCAAGTTCTGCAGTGGGAATCAGGGAGTGATACTAGCCTGACTCCCACAAAAGCCCTACGTCTAGATGTAGTGAGAAGATAGTGAGAAAGTGGCATCTGCAGACCAAACTTCAGGAGCAAGAGGGAGAATTTAATGTGCATGCATTTCACATGCATGCAGAAAGGGCATCTGCATGTGCACATAAACCCAATACATGCGTGTTCAATATGCCGCACATACATGCAAATACTTGCATAGACAAATAGAACATAGCAAGAAATATGCCCATACACACAAGCCAGTAAGTAACATGTACACACACAAATGCAGTTATGTACATGTGCATGAATAGACATGTACAGTGCAGCATGTAAGTATACTTCAGGCATGTACATAGACAACACCCATTCACATGAACACACAACTTACATAGGCATACCAAGGGCACATAGGTACAGCTTGCATGTCTCTGTCCTAACTATAGATGTGTATTTGCATGGACACAGAACATATTTTCACACAACACGAGTGCAATACTTGTGAACACACATGACATAGTTATAGATACATGTCCACACATGAAAGAGAGACTAGACATGGGTTTATAATAGCCCAGGTTTGTGTGTGTGTGTGTGTGTGTGTGTGTGTGTGTGTATTATGGCCAAGATTGATTGAGGATAAAAATGTCACCAAAGTAGTTATTACTGAATTTCAAGAATGGGGAATGAGAGGAACTGTTTTGTCTGTTGTGATTTATGATCACACTACTCCTAAGACTCTGACATTAAATCTCTAACACAATGATGCTCATGAAGATTCATCCTCCTACCTGAAGAAGAGAGTCCTAGAGATTTAAGGTTTTCTAGAAAAAAAGAAAAGAATTTTTTAGAAAATGCAAAGGTTGTGATTTATTAGGCAACAATGTTAGCAGCAATTTGAGTCAGTTCTGTTTTGTTGTTGTTGTTGTTGTTGTTGTTGTTGTTGTTGTTGTTGTTGTTGTTGTTGTTATATTAGGATCTTTAGCCTTAAAACTACCAAGTTGAGGTGTTGGGGATTTAGCTCAGTGGTAGAGCTTGCCTGGCAAGCGCAAGGCCCTGGTTGGGTCCCCAGCTCTGAAAAAAAAAAAAAAAAAAAAAAAAAAAAAAAAAAAGGGAAAAAAAAAAAGAAAAAAAAAAAAAAAACTACCAAGTTGAAGAGGTACTATCTTCCACTATCATTAATACAGAAGTGACATAGGTTTTCTGGATATAAACAGGGTGGATGTGAGTTCTGTGAAGAGGGGATCCCAAACCCTATGGGGAATCTACCACTGATGTTTTGCCCAATGGCCAACCAATGATACGGCCTTCCAATGATACAAGTTTATATCTGTTGACTTCAGCAGCTTTCAGCCTCAATGGAGAAGCCTCTTTTGACAGTAGGGGATGGTCAAAGCCCATAAGTAGCCACAATACTGATTTTGCTGTCTTAGGAGATGCGTGAGTGTGAAATGGAGGTGAATGCATTCACAGTGCACTGGCTACAAACAAGTTGTTTTCAATTTCCAAAATTATTTTAATAAATGAAGAACTCATTCTCCCGAGGCTGCAAGCTGGTTCCAGATAGTGGATTCCATATTTAGAAGACCTACCTATGTCTTTCTATGCCTACTACTTCTCTTATAATATTTGTACTTTCTTTTTCAGTTCTTAGCATGCTTTAAGGATTAATAAGGCTGTTTTGGGTTTTCCTATCCTGTCTATCACTCTATGTTATTTCTGTTTTTTTAGTTCATTCTCTCCAGATAACATTTTGTTTCCCTTAAGTTTTCTATGCCTAGTGAGTTTTGATTAGAAGCTAGGCATTGTGAACCTTCCATTCTCTAGAGTTTGGTTTTCATAGTACACCTTTAAAGAGTGTTGGCCTTTGTTCAGCATGCAGTTAAGTTGCTGAAGATCATATTAATCTTTGTGAGACTGTTTTTAGTCTGTGGCAGACCAGATCATCTGTGGGTTGCTTTAGCCCACAGCTGCGGAGTGTCTCAGACACTAACACATGCTTTGTCTATTCTGAAAGACAGAAATGAAATTCTCCCCAGTCCCATTCTACACCCATAATTGTCCAATCTGCTTCCTTATGAAGAGACCTTTTCCCCAACCCCTAATGATCTCAGGAACACTTCCTTGCTCCTGCTATAATTAACATTGCTCATTGTAGCTGTCTTGGGCTCCTATATGTTTCTTAGTATTCAACAAAAACCCCACCTTTGTTTAAGTTTCTCATCTTATCTCTGGTATAAGTCCTTTTACAAGATGACACATTTAGTGGTTACTTCACAAGAAAATTTAAAAAAAAATAATGAAGATAGAGTGGCTATACCATGAGTCCTGTTAAATTTTCTCCCCACTGTTTCTTAGCTGAATTGGAAATACCAGGATCTTCATTTATGGTTTGGGAAAAATATTGGTGTTGGGAATAATGTAGTAGGGGAAATTGACTTGGGGATTACTGTCTAATTTTTTTTTTGTATACTCAAAGCAATGACAAAGAATAAACCTACTCTAAAAAATTCCCCTCTTAGCTTAGGGTGGTGAAACTGCCCCATGCAAGAGTCAGAGGCAGTTTTAGAGTACAAAATGTTTGGAAAATTTGTCTACTTTGGAATGTCCATTTTCTAACATCTTTCATATTTTCTACAAAATGACGTTACTGTACTCTTGATGTTTTTTCACTGTGGATCCTTTGTGGCTATTTTAACAAATATAAAAGAGAGAGAGAGAGAGAGAGAGAGAGAGAGAGAGAGAGACAGAGACAGAGACAGAGACAGAGACAGAGAGACAGAGAGACAGAGAGACAGAGAGACAGAGAGACAGAGAGACAGAGAGAGACAGAGACAGAGAGAGACCAAGAGACAGAGAGACAGAGACAGAGAGAAAGAATCTGTGTTTCTATAGAGAATTCTTTCAATGACTTCAGATATAGTAGCCAACATTTTATAGCAGGCTTTCTCAGAAGCAGACATCAGTTTTGCATGACAGATCTTGTAAAATAATCACAGAGATATAGAACAACAAGATTCATACTCTCAGATATTCTGTGCCAAATGCAGGGATAGTGGCTGACTGGCTGTGTATCTTATGAAAGATTGTCATATGTAGACAAACCTGAAGTGGAAATTTCTGGGTTTCTTTGGAAAGTCAATTGTTTGGAGGAAGTATAAATAGGATTCAACAAACTGTTAGAGAAGCTTGCATAGCTGGCTTTGCAATCATTCTTGATATTGTGTCTTTTGTCTTCACTGATCTATGCTTCATTGAGAGAGGCACAGCAGAGAACTTCTGGTGTCCCTGCTGGTTCTGGTCACTCCCACTGATAATGCAAATTGGATTTGCTCCAGAAAACAATTTCTAAACAGGTTCATTTCCCCCATATCTTAATAACCTTTCTTTCCCACTACCTCTGGTGGGTGGTAGACTAGGAGAGAGGTTAAAGCATTTAAGTTCCATGATTTAAAGTAGGGTTTGAAAAATCAAAGACAACACATACATACATACATACATGACACTCAGTCAACAACACATCTTCAGTTTCACAAATTTCAATCATCTCAAAAACGGCTGCCATCAGTCGTAATGCTAATAAAATAGTGATGTGCTGTTCAATACAAGAAGATTACCATGTTTACCCACCCTGCTAGAGAATGACTCTTAACATGGTCACATACTCAAAATTTACAATATTTACAAGGAAGGAAATATAAAATGCAACACAATGGAGATCAATGTAGTGAATGTATAGCTTTATCTTAAGATCTAAGATAAACAAAAATAAATATATAGAAGGGTAAATTCTTGCTATTCTTTGTTCTAATAATATTTAGCACATATATTTTAATCAGATATTGAAACAATGTATGTCAATTATGAGTACTATAATATATGTTATTAATACTATAGTAAATGAGTATTTTAATATTTAGATATCCAAATTAAAAAATGGTACATGCTTAATAATCTAAAGAGTGCATATTCTTGAGTGACTACTTTAAGTAAATGGATACTGAATTCACAAAATGAGTGAAGAGGAAGACATAGTCCATTAACCGCCATTGATCGTCCCATATTCTGTAGCTCACAGATGGAGCTTCAGATTGAAAAGAAAGTCAGAGGCTCCTTCAGTTGCAGGTTTCCAGGATGCAACAATAAGTGATGGCAGATTTTTTTTTTTACCCAATTGGTAAGATATAATTGCCCACCTAAACATACAAAGCCCAGTACCATCCTTCCCTTAAGAACATGTGTAACAACCTGTAAATACACAGAGCAGAATCTTAACGTCAGCCTCCATCGTCCTGCCACGGCTCCCTCCTTCCCCCCCACCCTCTCCTCCTTTCCGTTCCAGTCTCCTCCTCTTCCTTCAAACTTCTCTCCCACCCATCCTTCTTTCTCCTCCAATGACTGGCCTCCTTCTATCCTGAACAAGTCACCTGATTCCTGGGTACCTGACTAGGCAGCTGTCCTTGGGGCAGTAAAATTAGGTGATGGCAGAATTTAAAAGCTCATCCTGCTGTTTGCAAAATACATTATTGCTTCCCTTCTCTGTCATCCATGCAAATCAGCTCATCTAAGAACAAGGAAGACGGCTTGGTTTCAAGTTTAGAGAAGGGGTTAGAAAACTCCGATCAGCATACCCATAACTTACTGCTATTTACAGTCTCCATTTTTTTCTTAGCTTCTTTCTTTCCATTAAGTTACCTCAGGAGAGATACTATTCCTCATGTGAAGTTGTTTTCAAAATTTCTATAAGAGTAGAAGGCCAAATGCCGTCCCTAACTAAGAACATCTGAAGGTTGAGTTCACTACTGAATGGGAAAAGAGATGAGGTGATAAGAAAGGATTTCACCTGGAAGAATGACAGACAGCTGTCTTCCACAAGGGCCATGCCTCTAAGTGACAATTTTGACTTTGTTGGGTTTTGCCTGCAGCTCGTTGCTACAAAAACAAAACAAAAACAACCAACCAAGCAAACAAGAACATAAACTCGGTTTCCCCCTTCTACTCCAGTCATACATAGAAGATTCTGTCTGTGAGGCAGAGGCCAAACATGCCCATTCATAGATGTCTAAGGGAATATGAGAAAACACATTCCTTTAGTTCTCACTACAAGAAAAGTACTTCCTGTACTGTGCACATTCTTTTCTTGTGCATTGTTCTCATTTTTCATGCATCCATCCAGAATGTTCTTGGGCTAGGCATTCTTACTCACCAACAGGTAAGGGGATAATTAAATATAAGCAAAATCTACCTGAACCAAAACTGAGGAAAGGAATTTTGGCTACTTAGACCAGCATTCAGTTTCCTATTTGTAAGAACATGGGGAATGAATTCTGTGTGTCAGAGCTACTCAAGCTTTCCTTCATCTGTACATCTTTATTTATGTCCAGGTTCTTTTTTCATTCATCACTCTCCTCCTCCTCCTCTCCTTCCTCCTCTCCTTCCTCCTTCTCCTCCTCTTCCCCTTCCTCCTCTCCTTCTTCCTCCTCTTCCTTCTCCTCTCCCTCCTCCCCGTCCCTCTCTTCCTTCTTTTACTCCTCTCTCTTCAATTGTCCATGTTCATATGTTTTTGTACATATGTATATAGGCATATATACACCACTGGCCTCTGTATACTGTGTGTACATGTTTTTGTAAATTTGGATATGAGTCTGCGTATTTCTTTCACGATGGCGAGGCTGCATATTTTATGTGTGTGAGTGGTTACTACTTTTCTGTTGCTGACATTCAGCATCATAACCTAGGCAACTTAGAGAAGCAATGGCTCATTGGGGCTTGTGGTTCCAAGAGAGGGATGGCAACAGACTGCTGGGGCAGGAAGTTGAGAAATCACATCTTCAGCCAGAATCATGAAGCAGAGTAAACTGGAAGCAGGGATGAGGTTACAGTCTTTCAAAGGCCACTTCCGGTACCATACTTCTTCTAGCAAGCCTCCACCTCGTAACTTCCTGTACTATGCACTTCCCCAAACAGCACCGCCAACTGGGGACCAAGTATTCAAGTACCAGTGCCTGTGGGATAGATTTCTCATTCAAACCACTACAGTATGTCAGTGTGTATGTGCACGTCATTGTATTTTATGTATATATGTGTATTTTTGAATGATACTGTATCTGTGTATGCCTCTGTGTGTTTATATATTTTTTTCTGTATGCATTTGTGTATGGTTGTATGTGAGAGAGTGTGAGAGTGTGTTTGTGTGTGTGTGTATTCTATATATTTGTTTGTATATATGTATATGTGAGTGTCTTTGCACTTGGATATGTGTTCTTTGTATGTTTGTGTGTGTGTTCACTTCTTCATAGGTATACATTTGTGTTGCTAATTCCCTAAATCTGGATAACACTAATTTCAGACAGACTGTTGCCTGAGGAATACTTCTTAGACAATGTCACCTCTGAGTCAAACACGAGCAACTCCTCGTTTCAATATTCTTAAAGAAGCCGTGTGTGAAACAAGAAGCATTGTTCTTCCCTCTAGGGACTGACAAACTGTTGAAAAAATTACAAATCTGTTCTTGTTAAGCTCTGCCTGGACAGATTTTGACTCTGTAGAACTCCAGCCAGCAGACACTGGACCTGTGCCAACACACTTCTCCAGAGATAATCTTACAAACCTACATCAGACTCCTTCACACAGCCAGCTCTCAGAACGATCTGTCCTGGCCTAGAATTCCTCCTTTGCACTCCAATTCACCTCAGAGAAGAATTTTAGGGCCAGGTGATGGTGTTCAGAAATGCAAGGGAGACAAAGCTAAAGGAAGAGAGATGTCTTTCCACAGGATGGATGCACAGAACCCCGACATATGCCTTTGTTCCAAAGCTGAGCCTTGTATGATACAAACATTAGGCTTGGGGACATGCAGTCAGCAGAAGTGGCTCTTTCCTGTCGTCCACATCTTCCAGACAATGCTACATCTCCATCATTTTTTCTCCTTTCCTGAGCAGAACATAGATCTGCTCCAATGGGAGTGTACAGAGTTTAAGGGCAGCTAGGCTACTTCAAGACAAATACTATAGGAATCTGTGTCAGCAACACTCAAAGAAAACATCAGTCACCAAGACGTTAAGGTTTGAGGATTTAAAGCTAAGTGGTTTTGTTTGCTTGTTTTCTTTGCTTGTTTTTAAATGGGGTCTCAATTGCATTGCCCAATCTTGCATTGAACTCCTGTGGTCCAATAATCCCCTAACCCCAGCCTCTTGATTAGCTGAAACTATATGTGTATACTATCAGGCCAAGCTTCAAAAGGAGTGTATTCTGGAAAGGAAATACCTATAAAATTATTTTACCCCAGCACTAAGAAGGTTGAGCAGGCATAATCACAGGGCTTAGGCCAATCTGGGCCACATTGTAAATTATTGATCAAAAACAAAACAAACATGTATGACATTAAATTATATTCAATAAACATTTCTTATAAATAAAGAAATCAAATAGTATTGGTCTAAATTATGAATCATTGTCTTAACATATGACAGTATGTGTTTGCTTTACTTTTCTCATATTTATTTGCTTATTAACATGTTTATATCATCAAGGATGACTAGTAGACTAGAAACCAGGGCTTGGTGAAAATTATAAATTGTGAAAGCATATTTACCATGGAGAACACAGAATGTAGTGGTGTTCTGGCTGAACATATATCTGTGTGAGGGCATTGAATCCCCTTGGAACTGGAATTAGAGACAGTTGTGAACTGCCATATGTGTCGTGGGATTTGAACTCAGATCCTCTAGTAGAGTAACCAGTGCTCTTAACTACAGAGTCATCTCTCCAGTGCCCAGGACAACACACCTTGCTATGAAATTGCTGTCCCATGAGTCCTGGGCTGATAAAAGCTGAAAATCAAAAGCATTCAGTCAAAAATGTGCGAAAGAAATTATCACTCTTCTAGTGGCTTAGGTCTGAAGAAGACAAAGGACTCTGAGTGGAAGAAATCCCCGGAGGCTCAGAGGAAGGTGAGAAGCAACCCAAGAAGAGAGGAGAGGTGAGGTGAGAGCAGTTGAGGGCTGTGGTGTTCCAGGGCTTTATTCACCACAATAAGGATATTGTCCTCCATTAAAGGATTACTGAAAGCCATCAGAGCCTCCAATCCCTAGGTCCTGGCCAGGACCTCTGCATTCTCAGGAACCTGACACCTGAGTGATATCACTGAGACGCAAACCTAAATTTCCTCCATTCTGTAACCCCTGTGGTACCCACTCGAACTCCTAGGAACTCATCAGCTCAACTAAGTGATGCTATCCACCGGGACCAGAGGAAGTTTCCTTTTGCACTGTGTGATAGTTAGAAAAGAGATGCACTTGTCAAGATGCTGAAAATAAAGGCTAGTTGAAGGCTTATCCCTAAGTATAGCATCTGCAGCAATCCCTATAATATCCGGAAACCTCATGAAAAAGAGAGAGAAAGACCCTAAGAACTGGAGGGTGGGTGGGACTATGACTTCTCATAGGATATGGCAGATGTAATCAAGAACGCCAGCGTTATGGCTACCTCCCATGGCCTGCACAAAAGCATTAGCCATGAAAGTAAACAGCAGACCAGTTGAGAAGGAAGAGGTCTATGAGCATGGGAAGGGGATAAAGGGGTAATAAGAGGTGAATATGTTTATAGTTTATTACATACACACATGAACTACTCACAAGTTAAAAAGAAAATATTCAAAGAAGAAAAGAAAGAAAACGAGATCCACCAGCTTCCAGGGCTTTTTAAACATCTGAGAGATTTGGATGTTTCAGAGGCAGTCACAGTACAAGTGGGAGTAACTAAGGATACAAAAAATGAGTGAAAAGATATGGCGTGACTTTACCCAGAATATAACAGCAAAAGAGACAGAGCCATGAAAAGGATAAATTGGAAGAATATGCAAGGACAACAGTGCTCATCTCTAGGATGAGATGGAGGAGAGGATGGAGAGAGGGGCATGTTGAGTCACTCGGATGCTCTCCAGAGTTTGGGCTTCTAGGTTTGTGAAGGTACCATCTCGCAACTGTGATGATCACTTCCGAGGGTGAAGTTAACTTTTGTTCTAGTCATGCTGGGTTGACGTGCCTGTCCACCTTCACGTGGAATGGCCAGTTAGAACTGCACATACTTTTATAAGTTCTGTAATGAGACACTGAAGTTTAATCCTGTAGGCTCCAAGTGTTCTGCTGATCTTTGAGGTGCCAGGTTAGATCTGATCGCCTAAGGAAAAGGGTTGTCCCCCATTTAAAAATGAAGCAGAGAAATGTAAAGTAGTGTAAGAGAGTGGAACAGAACAGGCTATGTGGTGGCAATAGGAAAGGCCAATGAGATTGAAGCAACAGAGGGGTCTTTAAAACAAGAAGTCACTCAATAGACTGAATTCCAACATGGGATTTTATTGGAAATAAAACAGATTGTATTAATACAGGAACAGTGAGTGAAAGGTGAAAATGGGATAAAGTACCTTTCAATGAATACTCCTGGCCTCCTAGTGTGTCAGGGAGGGTCTAACAGAGGACAGATGAGGAGGGACAATTTCTGTGTTCTTTGGTGAAACAGCTTCTTATGCAGGTTTAAATATTGATAGAAGGGCAAACTCTTAAGAGAACTTGAAAACTGAAAAAAATGTTTACTGTGTTACTAGGAAGTCTAACTTGAATGGTGACTGGGGCACATGTGGGTTGTCCTTTACAAATGGGACCTACCTCACCAGAAAGGCAGGAAGTAGAAAAGGTGAAATAGAAAACCCAGATCCACAGACAAGCTCTTAGGACTTCTTAGAGGTCTGCGGGAACAATGGCAGCACCTAGGCAGACTGCCTCATGCGTTTATTCCTGGTCAGCTGAGCCTGTCCATCTCCTTTGACTGCAGTAGACTCCAGACCTTGGATATGCAAAGTAAGTCTGGGACTGATCCCAATTCACTCAAGATTCATGAACACATCCCTTCAAGGGAAGCACCCTCAAGCTCGTCTGTTTGCTCAGCTGCAAGGAGCATCATGCTTTGTGGGTCTCAAGTTGTATCTCAGAGATAAAACTTTATGATACCGAAGAGGTTAGATATAACTTCAGGTAGGTAGGTGAAGTGATGTCAGCACATTCCTAGGAGGCCCCAGCCATGTATCTGACTGCAGAACTGAAGTATCAGCCTCTCTGTGGGGAACCCTAAACTGAGAACAAAGGAAATACAGTCACCACTACTGATCAATACTTGACCCCTAACACATTTTTAAGTTATATCTTCTTTCATAACCCACATAATCCAGATGAATATTTAGGGCAGAGGAGGACATACTTAGTGGGGCAGAGAGGGAATTCAAGAATCAAATATCATCTGCATCTGGCGGAACACATTTCACCTAATGTACAATCGGAACACATTCCATAGGTCAGAAATGCATCAGCTTCACATGTTTTCTGCAACCTTTCTCTTACTTTCTGATGCCCTCCCTATGGACTTTAATATCTGACAACCAGTTCAGCTCCTTACATTGCCTAGAACGATTGGCTAACATTGTGTAACTAGAAATCTTGGTGACATCAACCTTACAGATATCTTTACTTACATGGACAGTGACTCTGTGGCTCTGCTTCTCTAAACCTCATGTTCAAGGAACTAAATGCAATGATGTAGAGAAAAGGCCAAAAATGAAGCAGAAATTAGGGAGCCAAATTTCTTTAGATACAAATACCTGAGATGCAAGTCAGCAAAAGGATAGCAAACAGGAAAAATTTGGAGCATTGGACAATGTCTATAGGCCTTTATGTGTGTTCCAAAGTCTAACTGTAACATTTTTTTTCTGTTTGCCAACAGGACTTTAAACTCTCAAGATGAGAGTTTGAGTCTTGCCTATCTTTTACATTTTCTACTATGTTCTGTGATCCTAATAAACAAATTAAAAAGAGGAGGAGGAGGAGGAGGATGATGAGAGGAGAAGGAAGAGGAAGAAGAAGAAGAAGAAGAAGAAGAAGAAGAAGAAGAAGAAGAAGAAGAAGAAGGAGGAGGAGGAGGAGGAGGAGGAGGAGGAGGAGGAGGAGGAGGAGGAGGAGGAGGAGGAGGAGGAGGAGGAGGAGGAAGAGTGAGTTAAGTATCAGATAGTATCAGATCAAGCAAGAGGAGCCTATGGACAGGTTTCCCCAGAAGATGAGAAGAGACGATGAGAATCAGCACTTATAATGTTCATAGTGTCATATTGATGTCAGGACAGGAACCTGACAGGGAAAAACAGTCACTATTATACAAGGAAAAGATGAGATAGAAACTTCTCTATAGGAATGGCTATAAGGATGTTTGAAACTTGAACTATCACTCTTCTTATCTTAGGGGATAAGTCTTCAAGGCCTGTAGGCATGTGAAAGGCTACCTAGAAATGCAAGTAAAGGAAGGGCCCACTGAGAAGTGTTAGCAGCCCTGGCATACTAACCATAAAACCTGTAAGCACCTCCTACAGGTTCTTCACCATGTGTTTGCTTCATATCTCTTCTTTCTAGGATGGGGATACCAGACTTGATAAAGGGATGATGCTAATACTTCGTGTTCATGCCTAAGTACCTGTATAAGAAAGTAAGATGGATACCTTTTGCCATGGTAATTGTATGATAGGAGAGGAGGAGGATGCATACATAGCCTTAGTTAGCATGAACAGATACATGACATAGTAGAGGAAGAACTACTTTGGGTAAGAAAGATAAGAGTGATAATGAGTCGGTGGGGTCTCAAGGCTGATAGGGAAATCCATAGAGTCAGATTTGTCCCCAAATGGGCACAGACTTGATCCTGATCAGCCTCCAAATCAAGAAATGTAAATAGAAGACCAGTATTTATTTTTAGAAGAAATAGGAAATTGTAGTTTGGAAACTAAGATTCTGGGCATTAGTGGACTGAGATTTAACTTAAAAACACAATGATGATGAAAATGATTTTCATTTCCACCCCAAAATATTTTACTCTTCTGAACGTGATTTAGAAATGAAAAACTAAAAACACTGTAGTAGCTTCTTACTGGTCCAGGATAGTGAACATAATTAGAAAGTGAGTCCCTTGAAAGAGAGCTATTGGGTTTAGACTACTTTCTAAGCACTGTTATATATGACAGATTTCCATTCAACCTAATCCTCCTTAGAAACTGTATTTATTCATGTGTTTTATTTCACAATAATCTGCTACTGGAATCAACTTCCTTGGGACTGTTTCTTACTCAAGGAGTGTATTTGATTCAGTCATAAGATACAGAACGCTAATAGACATTATTAATATGACTTACCATAGAAGTTACTAGCTTGCAAAATATTTGAATCATATTACTACATGGTTACCACAGACAAGTTACAAAATGCCAGGGGCCAACCTCTCCAAATGCCTATTACTTACGTAAGTCATTCTGCATGAGTTCTGGAAGAGACACTGAGTTCTATTACAGGAAGCAGGAAAAGTTTCATAAGACAAGCACTTGCCAGTGTGAGCAGTCCAAATATATAGTTGGCCTTTTCAGATTACATACCCAGGGCTTTCTAAATAGTTCACATGAAAGCCGCAAAGACATATGGGTGTCCTTATGAATTTAGAGAGGTTGGCCTAAATCCCAATGTGGATACAGATATTGTGTGTGTCCCATGTGATGATAACTTTAAGAATTCCCTAAGATAGACAGCTAAGGGTAGCAGTTATGTTTGGGATTGGGACTGAGCTGGGAGGGAGAGAGGAAGGGAGGGTGCTCTTTAACCAGGTGATGAGACCTGGGAGCACCCCATGATTGAGTCAAGATCATACAGTAAAGATGACAGATGTCATAGGGAATCATATCAAGGAGCACGGACAGAAAAGTTAGGTGGTATCTGAATGTTTGTAAATCATTTGTGTACCAAAGAAAGATGCCACAGGTTAGTAAAAAGAGAGGTAACAATAGGTTAAGGAGGTGGCTCTGTGGGTGTAATTCCTGTAGTGCAAGCATGAGAGGAAAAACAACTTGGTGGAATGCACAGGCCTGTAATCACAGAGTGGGAAGTGAGAAGGGAAGGATTTCTGGGGCTCACTCACTAGTCGGTAAGTTGATTAAGTCTGGTCTGTTGAAGCTTCATGTTTGGTGAACACCCAACATTGGCCTCTGGCTTTCACAACACCCATGCAAATGCATAAAGTACACACAAGAAAGAATAAAACCTTGATCCTCCATTAGCCACAAATCAGACAAAGTAAGGATGAGATTAATTATTATGAACATGCCTAATGAGAACCTCTATTTTCCTGAGGAATAAAAAAGTCATTATAGTAAAACACTTTCATTCTGGTCCCACTTTGACACTCTGTAGAAGACAATTAGATTCTGGAATCCCTAACAGGAACCTGTTATATCAGAAAAATTCATCCCTTCAATATTCAATGTACCATTCATTCTCTGAGTATATTCTAAATTTATGGTTATTCTTTAATGAGTATGGGGATAGCAGTACAATTATGATGACCAAGATATTGCCCATCTTTACTATTTGTGAACTGTGCAAAGGGACAATTAATAGCATATCTGACCACTGTGGTTTCAAAGATATTCCATCTTTGGAAGAAATTCCAAGAAACAATAAGCAAAGTCTATGGGATGCTTCTGTAACAGGGTGATGATGTATGTCTCACACAGGCCAAAAGGTTTAGCCCTCCAAGAAAAGTCTATTAAAAACTTTAATTCGTGTCTTAGTTTCATTTCCTTCTGCTGTGATTAAATATTTTGATGGAGGGACCTTTAAGGAAGAAAGGATTTGCTTAGCTTATATCTCCAGGCTACAACCCATCACTGCAGGAAAAGAAGTCAGATGCTTGAAACAGCTGGTCAGGTCCTCAGTCAAGTTTAGGAGAGAATAGATGAATGCATGCCAACAAGGGGCTGTTTCTTCTTGTTGTGGACAGTTCGAGGAACTGACGGCCACATTGGATAGGTCTTTTCACCTCAGTTAACATAAACAAAACAACCCCACACACACACACATATACACATGCAGTAGAGTAACCTGGTATAAACAGCCTCTCCCTCACTGAGACTCTTTTCCAGGTGACTTTACATTCTTCTGGTAGACTCAAGAGGAGTACAGAAGTAGCTCACAGGTACCCCAGAACCTAGGGTTGAGTCCTAGCTCCCTCACAGCCTTTCCTAAATATCTGTAGTTTCAGTTTCAGGAATTCTGACACTTTTCTGGCTTCTGCCAGCACTGTGATGACAGACTTGAAAGAAAGAAATACACATAGAATTTTTTAAACCAGAAAATGCAAGATTGTGGTCAAAGGACAACATTAAGATTTTTCTATTATATAGGTAAAAATTGATATTTACTTTGAAATCATATTACAAAACCTTACTCCTCTATGGGAAGACAGAAAATAAAGTGAATGAACCAGAAAGCATAGATTTTTCTCTTGGCTTTTAAAAAAGATTTTTTTTTAAAAAAAAATTGTTTTTCTATGTGTATTGTACACATCTGTGTGCACATACCCATGGAAGTCCCAAGAAGGTGTAAGATCCCCTAGTGCTGGAGTTTCAGATAATTGTGAGTCACCAGACACGGGGCAAGAGGTCTTGGGTCCTCTGGAAGAGCAACAAGTACTCAACACTGGGCCATCTCTCATCCCCCAGAATAGTATTTTGATTCTTTGTTTGTACATTTGTTTTGTTGGATTTTTAATGCCTACTTTTATTATTGTCTCTTGTAAGACATATCTAAATCTTACTCTTTGTAAAATGATTAAAAAGCAATTATATACTACTAAATGGAAACTGGTGATTGGTCACTAAAGGTTAATACAGAAATTAGAAATTTCTTTATTAAAAACAAATTACAAATTTCTTTACAAATAAAGTAAATACAATTTTCTAATGTAAGGAGTACATTTTACAAAACATGTATTAAAAAAACTTTATTCAAATATTTTGCTAGCTGAAGATTTGTTTTAAAATCACACGTTTTTAATCACACTCTAAGTAGCCCTGAAGCATACAGTAGGAGTGTGTACATATAATTCACTCTAATAAGAGACACGAGCCAGGGGACCAGCATGGGACTATGCCAATGACTTATGTTCTTGTGACTAAGTACAGTATTCATTGCCTTAGAACTCGTGGGAATTTAATTTCAGACCAATTAAGAGAATATTTGGCAGTCTCAATTAACCTGATAATCAAGAATCCCCATACAGCATAGAACTCCCTTAAGAATTTTCTAAAATGTACGTACTTACTTTGACTGAAATGATGGAAAAGTGGACAGAAATCTGCATGGACGAAATTACTGATGTTATTCCCTCCTAGGAACGTGCCTTATTTTTAATTCTTTTATATACATTGTAAATTCTTTTTTTAAAAATGGCTATCAGGATCTTAGATCTCTGTATACAGGAAGAGCATGTTAAGTGGCTGCACATAGGAATTTAATGTTCTAATTCTTACTCTACGATGGGAAGCAGTAATCTACATACACAGAACTTGAATCTCAAAGCACTTACGTATTTGTTTAAAACAAATAGTTCGACAAGACTCCCTCTAAACCCTGAAACCAGAGACCTGGCTTCTTCCATTTGCTTGCTGAAAGGGTAATATCCTCAAAACTAGCTAAGGAAGGTGAACTGATAACATGGTGTATAAGGAAGTCAGGAGAAAGTGTCTGCTGGAAGAAATACATGAAGAAATTTTCACGTTTATTATCCTCAAGACTACGATCTGCAAAGTGGGTGGTGTTCTGCAGTCTCCTAGAACTTCCTATAGGGAAATTGTCCTAAGAGAATTTGGCAAAAGCAAACATGATTCATGTACAAGCATCCCAAGCAAGAAGTAGATGAGTTTTCCTATAACCTGTCTTTCTGATATATTATGGATGTTAAAACATTGACAATTGGCCTACAGCCAACCACTAAACTGAGCAATGGGGGAAGTTAGGTGAAAGATTGAAGGAGCTGAAGGGATTAGCAACCCCATAGGAAAAACAATATCAACCAACCGACCTCCAGAGCTCCCAAGGACTAAACCACCAACCAAAGAGTACACATAGAGGGACCCATGGCTCCAGCTGCATATGTAGCAGAGGATGGCATTGTTTGCCATCAGTGGGAGTGGAGGCCCTTAGTCATGTGAAGGCTCGAAGCCCCAACGTAGGGGGATGCTAGGGTGGTGAGGTTGGAGTGGGTGAGTAAGGGAGCACCCTCATAGAAACAGGGGGAAAGGAGAAAATAGAGAGTTTGGGGAGGGGAAACTGGGAAGGGGGATGCTTACGTTTGAAATGTAAATAAATGAAATAATTTAAAAATCTACAATTGGCAAGATTCTCTTCCATATCAGTTGACAGAGAAGTAAGAAATGGATACATAGATGATAGAAATATATAGAAATACGGTAGAGATTGACAATAGCTGATACAGATTAGAAATGCATATATAGATGATAGATAAAAGATAGGTGAGATAGGTATAAACATAATATATACATTCATACACACAGATTAGATAGACAGATAGATAGGATTAGACACGTGATAGATAGAATTAGATGATAAATACAGAGATGATAAATAGTGATAAATGAGATAGGTAATTGAAAGATAATAGATAGTAGAGTACATACAGACAGAGAGAGAGAGAGAGAGAGAGAGAGAGAGAGAGAGAGAGAGAGAGAGAGAGAGAGAGAGAATTGGGTAGGTGAAAGATATGTGTCAGATTCCTGAAGTCTGTCCACTGCCTATTCCCTACAATTTAGATGTAGCAATCAGGTTATTTTTGATAAAATACAGAAGTGGTAAATAATAACTTATTTATTTATATATTCATTTAAACTTCATGTCCTACCAGAGGTATTTTAAACTACCAACAGAAATACTTACCTGGGGTGGGATTTTCTAGCAATGACAGCATAAACTCTAATCATAGGCACTTAGTGAATTTCAGTTCCTATCACTAAACCCAACCCTAGCCAGAGCTCTCAGTGTTCTCTTGGCATTTTTTGTCTTGATTACTTTTTTATTGCCATGATAAAACACCAAGACCAAGGCAAATTGTAATAGTAAGCATTTAATTTGGGGATTATGGTTTCAGAGGGTTTGAATCTATGCTGTTGAAACAAAGATTGAGAGCTGACATCTTCATCCACAAACTGTAGGCAGAGAGAGGAAAACTGGGGATGGCCAAGTCTTTTGAAACCTCAAGGCTATACACAGTGACACGTTTTCAAATGAGGCCATACCTTCTAATCCTTCCTAAACCATTGTATCAACTGGGAACCAGGTATTCAAATATTTGAGCCTATGATGGTCATACTCACTCAAATCATCATACTCTGTTTATTTAAAATGATGTAAACTGATTAAGCCAAGAGTCAGGCAGCAGTATTCTTTCCAGTGATTGTGCATGCTAATCACATAAGGAAATATATCTGGAAGAGGCTACTTGAGTAGCTCTTACATCTTAACAATCTCGCCTATACTAGACTAGTAAAACCGCGTCAGTTCAATTCACTCAAAGCACTCCGGCCACCAAGGCAGAAAATGTAATCTGACAACTTAAAACCCTAAATATTCCAGTCTTCAGTATTTCCAGGGAAAAAAGCGGGGTTCGATTTAAGTCATATTGAATGAAAGAAAAGAATATCATTATTTTTAAGTTGTGACTTTTTTTTTATTATTTTTATGTTATGACCATGATGCTATTCTGTCATAGGAATTAAAAGTATTTGATTTTCATCAATTCTACAGTTACCTACTGTACTGGCTAACTTTACGTCAAGTTGACACAAAGTAGAGTTGTCAGAGAGGAAGGAGGTTAGATTGAAAAGCTGCCTCCCTTAGATCTGACTTCATGGGATTTTCTCATTTTATCTATCTATCTATCTATCTATCTATCTATCTATCTATCTATCATCTATCTATCTATCTATCTATCTATCTATCTATCTATCTATCTATCTATCTATCTATCTATCTATCTCCCAAATGCTGTCCTCCATCCTCCTCCCCCCTCACAGAGTTCCTCCCTCCACCTCCACCTCCCCTCTTCCTCTGAGAGAATGGGGACCCCTTGGATATACCTCCACAAGGCCCATCAAGTCTCTGAAGGATTAGGTGCATCCTCTCCCACTGAATCCGGACAAGGCAGTGCTGTTGCGGCTGCTACTGCTTAGGAACAACCTCAGCTCCAGTTACTGGGGAAGCCACATGGAGACTGAGTTGCCCATCTGCCGCATATGTAGTGCAGGGCCTCATTCAAGCCGGTATATACTCTTTGTCGGTGACTCAGTCTCTGAGAACTCCCAGGAGTCCAGGTTGGTTGACTCTGTTGGTCTTCTGGCGATCAATTCTTGCCCCAGCTCTCCCATCAGAATCCCAACCTCCATCCAATGCTTGATTGTGGATATCTGCATCTGTTTCAGTCAGCCACTGGGTAGAGCCTCTCCGAGGACAGTTATGCTAGGCTCCTCTTTGCAAGCATAATAGAGTATCAATAATAGTGCCAGGGATTAGTGTTTGCCCATGGGATAGGTGTCAAATTAGGCCAGCTATTGGTCGGCCATTCCTTCAGTCTCTGCTCTATCTTTGTCCCTGCATTTCTTTTAGACAGAACAAATTTGGGGTCAAAAGTTTGTGAATAGGTCATGTCCTTATCTATCCACTGGGAGTCTTGCCTGGCTACAGGAGGTGACCTCTTCAGGTTTCATGCCCCCACTGTTAGACATTTCTTCTAAGGTCATCTGCATTGATTCCTTGGGAGCATCCCAGGTCTCTTGGACTTCTCAGAGATTCCCCCTTTCCACCCTACCCCCGGCAGCTGGAGATTCCCATTCATTCCCCTGATCCTCTGCCTCTCTGACACTCTTTCCTAACTTCCCCCACACCTGATCCTGAGCCCTCCCATTCCCATTCCCATCCTCTCTCCCACCCAGTTCTCTCCCCACCCCTCTCCCATCCAGAAGGAAAGCTTGGGTCTTCCTTCTTGTTTAACTTCTTTGGGTCTGTGAATTGTATCATGGATATCCTGTACTAAATGACTAATATCCGCTTAGCAAGTACATACCATGCATGTCCTCTTGGGTCAGGGTTACCTCACCCAGGTTGATATTTTTTTAATTTCTTCCATTTGCCTGCAAAAGTCATTTTCTTAATTAGTTATCTTGTGGGATTGCCAAGTGCATTGAGGGTGGTGCTGTCCCTGGGCTGGTATTATTGGGTTCTAAAAAAAAAGCAGACTGAGCAAATCATGAGGAGCAAGACAGTTAGCAGTATTCCTCCTTGGCCTAGGCATCTGCTCCTGCCTTCTGCTTCCTGAACTTCATGAGTCCCTGTCTCACTGCTTTTGATGATGAACTATGATGCAAAACTCTAAGCAGAATAAACCTGTCCCTCCCCATGTTGCATTTGTCATGGAATTTCAACCCAGCAAGAGTCACCCTAACTAAGGCACCTACTCCAAGCAATAGATTTCCTTCTGCTTTTATAGTCGATTGATTTAAATGTTTGCATTGAATTCTCTACATGTGATTGGGGTGTGCCAAACCGAAACACCCCAACAAAATTCATCTGAAATCTTTAAGAGGGCATTATTAAGTTGAATGTCAATGTTAACTTTTGATAAACTCACTCACGTTCAAGTTAGAATATAGAACATATGGTTTGGGGAAATATTTGATGCATTTGCATAAGACATAAGAGTTTTGGAAAAATGACCATTTTAGTCAGGCAGACTAGCTGAGATGAGAAGAGGGGTGGGTATGACCATCTGTTTAGCTTCCTCTTGACTTTATTTAGCACTTAAAACATACACACATACACGCACACACATGCACATACACATGCACACCTATGAGTGCACACATGTTTATGTGCACACACGTGGATGCTGAATATGCATAGACAATCAATCATACATGCACATATGTGCATGCACACACACACACATTTAGATTTGAGCTGCTTATAAATCCAGGAAATAGAGGAACCATCCAGGAATGCCTCCTGTGTATTTCTTCAAGGAAGACAAAGATCAAACTTAAAGCAAATTTTGGATACTGCAGGATAGACATGCACACACACACACACACACACACACACACACACACACACAATCAAAGCCAACACACATTAAATTCTAATGCCCTGGCCTTCACGCTATAGTTTGATAAGCCTGGGTCTTGATTTAGCTTTTGAAAAAATAACATTCAATACATATGCTAATATTTGCTGAGGCTCACAAAGGCAAAAAGAAAAGTTAAATTATAATCTGTAGAAATGCTAGAAGCTTCTGGGCTGGGAAAAACAGTGATGTAATTTGCCATTCATAAGCTGCTTAAATAAATGTCTTTGAATGGATAAGTCTTGTTCCCTGGGAAGGTTATGTCTGTCTCCCTATGAGAACATCAGCATGACATGAAAAGAAAATGAATTAAATCTAAAGCTCTGATTCAGCATAAAGACTGCTGGAATGTAGGAGAAACTCAGAAACAGTAAGTGGGTGAATTCAGAGTATTCTCCACTAGTTTTCTAAGAATGTTTTGTATTTATAAAGTTTTGAATTTCTATACAGTTTCTTCATCCATGGAGATGTGGTGGCTTTCAGCATATAGGGAGACAAGAAATCCTACCACTTTGCAGCATGTGTGTGTGTGTGTGTGTGTGTGTGTGTGTGTGTGTGTGTGTGTGTGTGTACTTGTGTATGTGGATGTAAGGGTATAATGGTGTGGAGTTGGAGGGCTACGGCTGATGTCTTCCATAGCCCTGGAAGTGGAGAAAGGTGAATACCACTCTACATGTGTTTTTATACAGATGCTAAAGAGTGTAACTCACTCTCTTAAGTTTACTTGGTATATATTTCACCCACTGAGCAGTTTCCTAGCCTCTCGACTAAACCTTTGAGACTATAATTTCATTTTTCTTACTCTGTGCTCGCCTCCCTCCTCGTCCTCCCTCCATCTTCCCCATCTTCCAGCTTCTTGCCCTCTCTCCTAACATGTGGTTTATCAGTCTTATTGAAAATCAAATTTTTACTAATGGTTCCAAAGACTTGGATTTGGGAATTTTGGCTCACTCTGGTCTTAGCGTCGGTGGGTGTATGGCAGCAGCGACTGGGTTCTTCTTTGTATTGATTTCTGCTTTTCCACTCCTTCTGTTTGATTTGACTCTAATGCTTTTTGCTTTCCTTGTGTTGGGAGTACACTCAGTTTCCTGGTTTTCAGACTTCTTTGTACTTATAGACAGTTCAGCTTGTAACTTTTCAACTGTGTTTTGTTTTCTTTCTGTTAGCTGATTTTACTATGAAATCCTATCCTTGTCCCTTACATTTCAGTATGATTTCCCTAAAGTTGTTAAGGTAGTATGGTTGAGTCTACCTTTTAGACAAAAAAAAAAATTGTTTTCTTTTTTTTTCTTTTTTTCTTTTCATCATTATTAACTTGCGTATTTCTTATTTACATTTTGATTGTTATTACCTTTCCCAGCTTCCGGGCCAACATCCCCCTAGTCCCTCCCCATCCCCTTCTATATGGGCTTCCCCACCCCTTCCTCCCCCCATTACCACCCTTCCCCAACAATCACGTTCACTGGGGTTCAGTCTTGGCAGGACCAAGGGCTTCCCCTTCCACTGGTGCTCTTACTAGGATATTCATTGCTACCTATGAGGTCAGAGTCCAGGGTCAGTCCATGTATAGTCTTTAGGTAGTGGCTTAGTCCCTGGAAGCTCTGGTTGCTTGGCATTGTTGTTCATATGGGGTCTCGAGCCCCTTCAAGCTCTTCCAGTTCTTTCTCTGATTCCTTCAACGGGGGTCCTATTCTCAGTTCAGTGGTTTTCTTCTTACATTCGACTCTTTATTTTCTGTATTCTTGCTGTTTCTCTCAGGAGCGATCTACATCCGGTTCCTGTCGGTCTGCACTTCTTTTCTTCATCCATCTTATCTAATTGTTTTCAAGATTATTTTTGTTAATGAGTTCTAATTTAGCTGTAGATTTTTTCAGTAACTTTTCTCTATTGATTATACTATTAAAGCACAGAAAAACTGTGATCTGAGCGTTTATGGCCCGTATCCCCCCAAATTTATTTGTTAAAACTCTAGCTCCCATGGTGGAGGCACTGAGTCTCTTGGGCTTCTCTTTGGGAGGGGATCAGGCAGAGTCGTAATCACTGGTCTTACCGCCCAGTGAAAGATGCTGGGAGGAATCTCTACCTCTTTTGCTTGGAAGGATAATTGAGATGTTTATATGTAAACCAGGTGAGCATTCAGCAGACTACAGGTGTGCTAGTATCTTGATCTTGGACGTCATAATCTATGAGAATAAATTCCAGTTGTTCATAAACTACGTAGTATATGGTATTGTGTCTAGCAACTAGAAGAGAATAAAAGACTACAGGAGAGTGCTGGGGTCCTGTATGCAAATATTCCAGATAAGCTAGGGATGAGTGTATTTTCTATTTTTTAATGTCATTTATATATATATATAAACCTACCAATGAATGAGTCTATGAGTATATATATGGTGTGTCTGTACATATATACATTTCTCCTAAAATTTTATGAATTGTAGTTTTCTAGATTTTAGGTTACAGGTATGGTCATTATATCTCCCAATTCATTCTTCCAGAATACTGGTTTTCCTTTGTCTCTTAAAATTACTTTGAATTTAATTTCAGTCCATCTGAAGTCCATCTTTTCTAACTTTTCCTTGTTGTGTTATGTGTCTCCATGCATTTCAGCATAATTTTTAATATTTGTAAATAGTTCTAGTGTACTAACAGTAAATAGCCCACTGCCTAACTTTTGTGTCCCATCGAATTTGTAAACCATTTTTTATTAAATTTACATAAATGGATCCAACATGATAATTGCTATTATCTATATAGCTATTTAGAATTACAAATTCAAAAATGTCTTATGGTTTCTGCTTCTCTGGAATATCTTAAATACATAATTACATAAAATAAGCATGAATCCACTCCACTTGTCTCCAGGTAGCATATATTCTCATACTTTGTTATTGTTGAACATAGCACAACTGTTTTGAAATTGGTCAGCTTCATTTCAATTGCTTATGGTACATGACACGTAATGTGTATGTTTTTCATGAGCTATAATAAAAATATCACCTAATGTATATCAAATATGCCTGGTTTAGATACTTAATACAAAACTATTTGCAGGCCTGCACTACCAAGAGTCACAAAGAAAATAGTGCCTTTTTAAATTTAAAGACAGTGTTTCTCTGTGTAATCCTGGCTGTCTGGGAGCTCACTATGTGAAGCAGGCTGGCCTTGAACTCATGGCCCTCCTCCTGCTTCTGCCTCCTGAATGCTGGGGTTAAATGTGTGCAGCCCCCATGCCCAGAAGTGCCAAACGTCTTTTGAATCACATCTTTCACATCCCATGCACAACTGAATCTGTGTTTCTCATTCCAGTTCTCAGTTATGTAGTTTTATTATGCATAATGTATATCCCTAAACAATATATTGTTTTACTCGGGACTACACTGAGAATTGTAAAACTGGTACACTATGAATTTTTGTCATTTGGTATTATGCTTCTGAGACTCATCCATGTTGATACCTTTGTATTTAAGCATTTTTACTACTTATATAGTTAACAGCTAATAATCCAAAGCTTATTTAGGCCAGTAGGTTAAATGCACTTGGCTTTCTTCTCTTTTTATTATTAACAATGTAGCTATACACATTTATACACACTCCGGCATGTCTGGGAATGGTTTATTTTAGCTCATAGGTTAGAGTGGTATAACATCATGTTTTAATTTCCCTTAAGAGTAGTGATATTCTTCTTTTTAACGATTCGCGTGTGTGTGTGTGTGTGTGTGTGTGTGTGTGTGTGTGTGTGTGTGTGTGTGTGTTTTCTGGGAACTGAACTAGGGACATTGTGCATGCTATGTGAGGACCAAACCACTGAGCACTCCTGACCTCTGTTGTCTTTTTACCTTGTGGTAGACCATAGGTCAATCATTTCAGGGTTCTCATTTATTCTACTAGAAACACTTGAAGCTCTAAAATGCTTTCATGCTGGTCCAGTGCATCTTACAATACAGTTGTGTCTTACTTTTCTTATCACTCAGTCAAATAGTTTCCTCTGTGGTTTCCACTTTAACTTAAGGGTCACTTAGAAGCGTGCTATTTTCCAAATACTTTACAGGCCTGTAAAATCATTGCTTGGGGTGTTGGAGGCAGATGGATCCCTGAAGCTCGTGGTCTGTCAGCTCACCAGTGTCAGGAAGCTTCCAGTACAGTGAGAGACCCCTATATTAATCAATCAAGAGGAAGGACAATTGAGAGACACCTGACATCTACCTCTATCACCCACATATGCACTCACCGTCAGGAAAATATACATACCACCACTCTCAACACACACACACACACACACACAACACACAACACACAAAGTCTCCTCCACCAATTAGCTAAAATCAAGTATATATTTATTTTAAATAGTCAAATGATTTAGCAAACCCCTTTCTACTTATGCCTAAATTTTCCAACTCTGATGCTTTTCGCTTATTCCTGCAGATCCAAGATATTTTCTGCCACGGTTTTCTTCGGGTTGTGCAACTTCATTCAGTATTTCTCACAATAAAGACTGGGCAGCAACTAATTCCTTTAATTTGTTTATATTTTCATGGCACCATTTTTATTTATACTTCATTTTCAAAGAATGTGGAATCTTTAGCTAGCAGGTATTTGATTTATTTTTGTGACAGTCATTAAAACACCTTTTCCACCATATTTTCCTCTGAATGCTAGATTTGTAAAGAGAAAAATAATACAATATTGCTTCTCTCTGTCTACTTTGATATTTTTTAATCAAGAAAATGCTACTGTAGCAAAAGCCACTTGTAGGACTCTACAGATGGGTCTATACACTGTGTGGAGAAGATGGATGGGGTTGGCCTAAGTGGAGTAAGGGCAGTGAGTGACAGGCAAGATAAAATGGGACAGCACAGTTCACAGAACAGGCTCTCTGCTCTCAGCACCCTGCCGTGAACTCCCAGGAACAATTTGGTGCCCAACAAATCCTCAGCTCTGACATCATCTTTCTTCGGAAGGTTCCTCCCTAGTCACTCTATGCCTAGTCACTCCCAGCCATGTTAGCTGGCCTTTCAATTTCTGTAACTGCTTTGTTCATTTCCAGGCAGCAAGCACCATGAGAAAACAAATATTTTCCTGCAGATCCTTAGCTGTTTTCTTAGAATGCATACATATATAGATAGATAATAAATGGACCATTATAGAAGATATAGCTTTAAGTACATATATTTATCCATACAGGAAAACACACACACACACACACACACACACACAAACACACACACACATATATGTATATATATATACACACATACACACACACACACACACATATATATACATACACACACATATATACATACACACACATATATATACATACACACACATATATATACATACACACACATATATACACACACATATGCACACACACATATATAACTATATATGTCTTTTAGAAATTGAATAAATGCATGAGTATACCATGAATAAATCATCGGTTGTTCATTCAGTTGGGTTGGGTTTTCATTAGACTCTTTTATTGTACTCTCTGTTTCTCCTCCTTTAGCTCAATTAAAGGTTACTATCTAGATGTTCAATGTTTTGTACAATATATATATATATACTGTAATAATATATATATTAGCTGTAAAATTGTCCTGAATTTAGAAGTCCTATCTACACTGTTCTTAATGTAATATTTAGAAAACATTGCCCCCCTTAATTAATGAAATAAAGGTTTCTCCAATGGTTTGAGTTGAGCTAGCTACCACAGATAATGACGCAGATATTTGCCTGTTTTCAAATCCCTCTCCAAGAGTACATTAAGCTCTTTGGGGTGTGCTCTCAGATCATCAGAGTAGCCAATTAGTGGATTTCTGCCTTAGACTCTGAACCTTTTAATATCTTCTTTGGCTTGAAAGGGCCTAATGTGACATGAAAATATATTTCCAAACAGGCTCAGTCTTCCCAGGATTTGCGCTCTAGAGAGTTAGGTCAAAAAAAAGTGTAGCAAATGACTTCATATGTCAAAATCAGTGGATACATGTGAGTAATGATTTTATTATATCTTCATATTATGATTACTATGTATGTGTGCACTCCAACAATTCTTAGGAAATCAGAGTTTAAAGTTCAAGAAGATTACATATATGCCTTGTTATCTATTACAAAGTTAGTTACCTAATTTATCAGCTTGGCAAAAAGAACAAATTCAGTTCACTGATTCATGTTAAGGAGAGGAAAGTTAGTGGTGGTTTTTAAAGCACTCTGATGCTAAGCTCAGGCTCTCAAGATGACATCTAGACAACTCTAATTACTCAAACAAACGAAAGTGTGAGCTCTTATACCAAATTCTACTGTACAATTGGATTTTCAGATGTTAGCATACAAGTAGACATAATCAATATGAGACCTACTTCTGAAAAAAATGGAGATTTGGATATGATATTTTTAAAACACACTTTTAAGGGACAAAGGTTTTGGATTTGGCCATGGACCAAGGCTAACTGGAAGCTATGTGTTATGTTAATATAGGTTGTAATGATTGTATGAATTTATTATATACTTTGGCTTAAACAGTCTTATAAAAAACATTCACCCTTGTGTGCCCAACCCCGCACTTCCCATGTGCATACTCATACCCTAATGGGTTACATTCCTCTTCATTACTGTTTTTATTTTCAAGATTTCTTTGGGTACTCTGGCCCATTTCTTTTTAATATATATTTAAAAAACATTTATGAATATTTCAGTAGAACTCCCTTTCAATTTTGAGTGTAATTGTATCACGCTTGCAACTAATACCAAAGGCAATTGTGCCTTTATTGTAACTACGTTAATAGGACCATTTGTTTCCCACCTCACGTGCTTGCTGGAAATGCCCTTCTGGCTCGGTATTTCCTCCTTGTAGTTCACTTATATTGGTTAAGTTATAAATAATCATAGACATATCCTTGGTGTGCAAAATGAGTGTTTTGTATTCTGTCCCTCTTCCACATCATGAGGCAAGGCGATTGTTCCATGCAGGTTCTTTTGTTAAATGTTGGAATCATTGCGAAAGGAATGTTCCAGGCATCCGGGATTGCCCCGTTCTCTAACAGACATTATGGCAGAAGGTCTCATAAATTTCACAGACCAGTCATTATCATAACACAATCAATAAACAAAACACGATAATTACTAGATGAGATAAGATAACTGCCTAGTAAACTTTTATTTGAAGCTAAAATTTAGTAGTAAAATGAACAAGGATTTCCTAGGGATGTTGTGTATCTGACATTCCTTTGGAGAGAATAACTACAGAAAGGTGACCGCAAAGAGTTCTCTTAGCAGAAATAAAAGCACAGAAGACACTGCCCTCAAAACCAGGAGAGTTTCATTTATCCTATCTTTTCGCAACTAAAGGCCATTGGATTTTTTTTCCCTGTTGTACCAAGATTGAATGATGAAATGAGCCTTTGAGTAAAGTGAACATATACAACTTATCTAGATATTTCCTCTAGAATTATTCGAGATATTTAGGAAGCATTTTGCATTGTGGGAAATATTCATTATCTACATCTTGGAAGCTCTACTGTCTAAGTCCACATTTTGTCTATTGGAACCAGAGTCATGCACTCAATTAGACAATCAAAGGGGAAAAAATACCTAGAGGGTTTTCAGATTTACTTTGATGTTTGGATCTCTCACTCTCATATTCTCTCTCACTCTCTCTCTCTCTCTCTCTCTCTCTCTCTCTCTCTCTCTCTCTTTCCCCCTGTGTGTGTGTGTGCATGCCTGCGTGCGTGCCTCTGTGTGTGTGTGTGTGTGTGTGTGTGTGTGTGTGTGTGTGTGTGAAGGTGCACACATATGTGAATATTAGGAGACAACTTTTGACTATCACCAAGTACCATAGACTGGCTGGCCAGTCAACACCATGAATCTGCTTTTCTCACTTCCCCATGCTGGGACTACATGAGAGTGTCTTCACATTGGCCCTTTGTGATGTTTTTGTTTTGAGATAATTATGTAGCCCTAGCTGGTCAGACTCTCCCCCATGTAGTCCAGTCTGGCCTTGAACTCAAAGATTTGTTTAGATTTGTTTCCCTCTGCTTCTGAGTGTGAGGATTAGAGGTGTGAACCACCCTCCTGCCTGTAGACTTTAAACAACAACAACAACAAACCTGTTGGTTTAGGAAGTCTAATTTAGGTCCTCATATTTGAAAGACAAATTACTTTGCTGAGTAAATTTTTGTTTAAAAAGCAAACTATGTTTTCCATAGAAATGCCTTTTGTTTTTCTAAAGTGTGCAAAGAGTTCACACTGAGGTCAGTGTGGTAGAATTTTTTATTACTTGAATTTTTTCCCCTAAAGTATCATAAATTAGCTGTACTTTCATTAATTGTTATACTTTTGGCTATTGGAAATTTTATTGAGTGTAAAATGTAGTTATTATTCCCTTATTATTAAAAATAAATAGTAGGTAGGAAGATGCCTCAGTCGATAAAGGCACTTACCACCAAGCCTAACTACTTGAGTTTGATCCCCAGATTATAGTGGACAGAGAGAACCAACTCTCACAGGGTATCCCCTGACGTCCACAAACACTGTCATGAACTCCAACACACACACACTCGCACTCACACACACACACACACACACACACACACACTACACACACACCTACACACACACACACACACACACACACACATACACACCTAGAAAACGTAAAAAATTAAAGTAACTACTTTTAAGAGAAGTCAGTGACCACAATTTGGCATAGAAAGGTATTCATACTATGTTGACATTTAATAAAATGATTCCTTTAAAGAAAAACAATGCTCATATGTGCATGGAGAGCATCAGGAAACACATAAACACAACCTAATGTTCCTCATGTGTAATTATGGATCATGGGAGACACTTGTTTTCTTCTGGGTCTTATCTTCACTATCTAATTTCCCTATAAGGATGCTGATTGCTTTCTATGAAAACATATTTTAATTGGCACCTTGTGGTTGCAGTGAACCAGGAGGCACCCTGATGCAACTATAATTGGCTAGAGTGTTTCTGGAAAGTCATTTTGAAATGAGTATCTTTAAATGATAGCTCTATTTCTATAGTGTTTCCATCATTGTTGAGCTATCCTAACGATATAACCAGGATAATCTGAGATGTTCTTAGTCATCTAGAACTGGTGGATTTGGAATGTTAAAGAAGGAAAAATGGCTATACAAAGTGATTCTTTATATGGTAGATGATGTGTAATCAATAAAACTGTTTTATGTGTTTTAGAAAGCCTCTCTTAAGTGTTTAGCTTAAGCCAGTCATTTGTCAGATGTTTAAACATGCAAGACTTCATTTGACCTTCTTAACAATTCTTTGAGTTGCTGCTGTCATTGTGCTTGTGGGGTTGATGACTGTGGTCCTGATGATGATGATGATGATGATGATGATGATGATGATGATGATGATGATGATGATGATGACGACGACGACGATGACGACGATGACGACATAAAGAATATTTCTCTATTAAGTAGCAAAGTCTGAATATAGAATGATTCATACATAATTCCTAACATTTTGTAACCACCACAAATAGATTTCTAAAAATGATGAAATTAAATTGCTCCGTATCTGTGATCTCATGTTTAACAGGAAAAAGACTCACCACCTAAAATGTGTCTAATAGTAATGGGCACAAATTCATCAAAGCCACCGATAGATGGTAAGTTGTCATACTTTCTTGTTGTCTTGTTGTTATGCCCTTATACATTTCTCAGCTATATTACAATGGACCTATGCTATTTTATTATGAGTACGCATAACAGCAGAAAGGAATTAGACATTCTAGGTTACATTTATAGCTGATATGCTTCATCAGAGGCTCCATGGTACTAGAATGATCATATTTATTATACCATGAACATTCTGTCGAAAGTGATATTAAATTTATCTCTGGTCTTGTTGGAGCATGAAGGTCAATATATTTTGTCCCAGTGATATACTTGACAAACATTTTTGTTTAAGGGTGCCTCCCTGTATAAATATGGGCACAGTCATGTCTGTGATAAAATAAAGATCAGGGTTTATTTGCCATCCACAGAGGTGGGGTATTAAAGCAAGATTTTGTTCCACCCATAACAACTCAGTTGGTAATAGGAGGACCCCAGTTGAACTAGAAGTTGACTCACGACATTTCTCAAAATCACTTCCACCCCGTTTCCTTCTAATACACTGTCTTTAGATCGTCCTTTTGAAATGGTATTTCCTTTTGAAAGACTTGAAATGATACTGACATTACACACCTTTGTAAAAGAGAAAGATCTATTATGTAACACTTCAAAAGAGGACAAATGGAAAGGAGTCCATAAAAGCTGAATCATACCAACAGTAAGAACCCAGAGGAAATGATGACTCGTACTAGGACCAATGTACTCATGCTCAATAGGTGTGAACGTCTACAGCTGTGTCCCAGGTTGGTCATAAAATGAGACATTAGAGTAAGGTTCACATCCTGGGCTTGTCACTCACAAAGTAGACAATCTCAGACTAACTATGACAGACCTTAATGCTCCTTCATCGCTATCAACCTAAACACAGGATGTCTTTTGTTTCAGAGGGAAGTTATGACGACTGTGTAGACTACTTTAGTCATAGCTCCCCTAAGCCAGTCAACCCACCCATTTATGGATGGATGGCCACTATGTAGACTGGAGCAAGGATGTTTATCTGGTGTTTTAGATGAACTGTAAAAAGTTGGTAAACACTGCCTTTCTCCAGCTCAAACTTCAGTTATCTTTATTAGATATTATATTATATTCTTGTTATATTATCAATACATAGAAAATACATTTTACTAAAAGTTTAAACAATGAGCTGGGGAGAAGGCTCAGTGAGTAAGAGCTCTTACTGTGCCTGCATGAGGCTCTGAATTCACCTAGTCAAAACACACGTTAAATGCTTGTTGTGGCTGAGTGCTGGCTGGCCTGTAACCCCAGTGGAAACAGAAGGGTTGCTGAAGTTTGTGAATTTTAGTCTTACTCCAGATGGAGATGGAGACAATGTCTCAAGAGAAAAAGAAGGAGAGTGATAGGGAAGGATGCTGGATATCCTTCTACGGCCTCTGCACACATACATGTATGTATTTGCTCTGTCTCTGTCTCTGTCTCTGTCTCTGTCTCTCTCTCTCTCTCTCTCTCTCTCTCTCTCTCTCTCTCTCTCTCTCTCTCACACACACACACACACACACACACACTGAGAGAAATACATGCACTGCTCCCACATATGTACTCTTCATATACATGACACACACATTTACAGAAAAAAATATAAATAAGTAGAAAAAGATTAAAAACCCATTGGATAATCTTAAAATCCTTGGGAAAATATCCATACTAGCATATTTTATTTTTATATTTATTCATTATGCATGGGTAACATTGTATAATTGAGGCTGTCATTCAACTCATGAGTTTTTTGCCATAATTGTCCAAGCACTGGCATTATAGGCCATACCACACCTGGCAGCAGGATGTTTTGTGATACACGCAATTTTCCTTCATTGATAACAGGACACTCTAATTAAATTATTATCAAAATTTTAAGTTCTGGCTAATTCCATGCTTTGACTGGGTTGAGAGATGACCAGATAGTTGGTAAAGTAACACTCCTTGGTGTGTCTTTGAAGGTGTTTCAAAAAGAAAGCACACACGTGCACACGTACAGACATGCATGCATGCACACACACATACATGTGTATATGTGTGTATATAATTTATAGGTTATAAATTTAAATATATGTATAAAATTTATCTAAAGAGAAGGGGTAGTTTAAAAAATATACACATTTCTTCAATTGCACTAAAACTGTTGTCTTCCCTTCTCGGCTTGTTTAAACACCATCAGTTTAAGAACTGACCTTTCAAGTTCTTCTTGAGACTTTCCTCTATTTTCTTTACCCTGCAATGCTGCATACAGCCTGTAACAATTGTTATGGTAAATTTTTATTAATATTAATTTTGTGATGTAATAATTTTATAAGAAATGCTAAAAGCCAGATCAACTGAACGCTACTGCTCACTGGAGTTCATTGGTTGGAGTATTCCAGATTGTGAGTCTTTCCTGTCACCATTTACATCATTAATTAATTAATGTTATATTGAGTGGATAATTCAGGCCACAGTCTACACACTTTTGAACAAACTTGCATGTCTATAAACAGATCTGCACTACATATAGGACACAAAAATCCCTTATATTCTGTCTCCGGTCAAGACAAAATAGGTTAAATAAGCTACGGACTTTATTGTGAGTTTATTCAACATATACCTTGGCATGTGGAAGCTGGTAAACTAATATGAAAAATAGCAGTGTGGTCAAAGGGGTAGAGAAATGATAAAGTGCAAACTTTCCTAAGGAGGTAGGTATATTCCATTATAGTGCTTCAATTTTCCCCCCTGGAAATAGCAAGGAGAAGAAGGAGAAGGAGAAAGGAGAAGGAGGAGGAGGAGGAGGAGAAGGAGAGGAAGAGGAAGAGGAAGAAGAAGAAGAAGAAGAAGAAGAAGAAGAAGAAGAAGAAGAAGAAGAAGAAGAAGAAGAAGAAGAAGAAGAAGAAGAAGAAGAAGAAGAAGAAGAAGAGGAGGAGGAGGAGGAGGAAGAGGAGGAGGAGGAAGAGGAGGAGGAGGAGGAAGAGGAGGAGGAGGAGAAGAAGAGGAGGAGGAGGAGGAGGAGGAGGAGGAGGAGGAGAAGAAGAAGAAGAAGAAGAAGAAGAAGAAGAAGAAGAAGAAGAAGAAGAAGAAGAAGAAGAAGAAGAAGAAGAAGAAGAAGAAGAAGAAGAAGAAGAAGAAGAAGAAGAAGAAGAAGAAGAAGAAGAAGAAGAAGAAGAAGAAGAAGAAGAAGAAGAAGAAGAAGAAGAAGAAGAAGAAGAAGAAGAAGAAGGGCATTAAAACTTCTATACCAGATGTGCACCCAGTCAGCACATACATAAAATTACTTGGTTTTCTTCCAACTAATGCAGAGAATTATAAACATGACTTCAAGGTATCATGGCAGCCCTGGTTGGAAGCAAAAAAAAAATTGATAACTTCTAGGTTTAGTTCAAAAAAGGTACAGATCCATCTTTTGCCTATCAAATGTAACTAAAATTTCTAGAGGTAAATGATACATGGTTTGTATGAAATGAAAAAGGAGAGGAGAGACTACGTGAGGATGTATGGTGAGGAAATAACGGCAGGTAACTTAGGACCACATATCCCCAACAGAAAATGATACTCATGGCTAGAGAACAGCACAGGATCAACTGTCTAGTGATAGCTAACAGAAGCAGATTACCCTGGGCTGACCTTTCAAACTTCACACAAGATATACATGGGTATCTCAGTAGGCTGCTTCCTTTATTATGTCAAAAGTACGACTCGGTGATGAAAAGCACCCTGTGAAGCCTGTGGAAGGAGCTTCTTGGGACTCCATCTTACCACAGAGAATCACAAGTAAGAGGACTTTTCAACAAGCACCACGGGACGCATCTTCCTCCAACTCCATTCAGGGATGCCATAGAGCATTGGCGAAGAAGATAACGCGCAATAAATACTCACTCAGAAAGTGTCTCCTTCCTTCATGGGTGACATGGTCCAGCAGGATGAAGCAGAACTCTAGAAATACCTGACAAGCCAAACAGACTAAAAGAGGAAGTCAAAAAGTTCCATGAAATTAATGAGTCATGAGAGTATGAGTTCACTAAAGCAGGCTGGGACCTCTGCAATGAATTTAAACATCAGGAGGGAAGGAAGAGGAAGGAGAGGTGATAGATGGAAGGATGAGGGAGAAGTTTAAGTTTTGCTTCCCTGTATTCTGGGGTAATACCAAATTACAGTACCAAAGCAATCGAAGATCAAGTAAGGAGGGGGTGACAATCTTCTGCTCCTAACTAAGGACAGTCTATTGCTTCCTAAGAAGAGAAACAGCTTTCTTTAATGATGTGGGCCCTGCTAGGTGCTATATTCTAGTCACTGATATACTTCAAAATACTGCTGATAACTTTTTCTCCAGATAGCCTACATACTACCTCCTCGTATTATGAAAAATAATGAGAGGGAAAGCTTACAATCAGTGCTAATTTGATTTTCCCATGCCCCATGTATATGCTGTCTTCAGCAAAAGACTTACCATTGAATTGAATTTGGCAGCCAAGAACAATGACAATATGCTGTATCTCTGACAAGAACCCAAAGGGAGATGCCCCACACCTGGAAAGGAGGGGCAGAAAGATTTAAAGGGAAGAGGGGAAAACTGGGACTACTAGTGTTTCTTTGACACGGCATTAAGTCATTAGCTCACAGCACCTCAGCTATAAGTCTGTAGACAAGACCTACACAATACCAAATCAGTCAAGGTTTAATAGGGAAGGGCTGACAAGTTCTACTCCTTAGGGCAGCCTATGGCTCTTGGGTAGAGACGGTTTTCTTTAACGATCTGGGCCCTGTTAGGTCAATCATGTTTTAGTGAATGGTGCCATACCCCATACCCAGTAATATGTGGAAGCACAAATTGAACTCTGTGGCTTGATTTTTAAAAAGAAAAGGAAAAAAAAAAGACACAAAATGGGGAGATCCGAGAAGAGTTATAAGGATACAGTAAAATACATGTATGAAGAAATTGTCAAAGAGTTAATAGAATATTATATTAAAGCAGAGGTATTTTTCTCTAACACGGGGCGGCAGAGAGGGGAAGTTGCAGTACCATCCCCCATCTCAGCCTCTCTTTAAAGAGGTTTTAAACAATAAGATGAGGTCAGGCAAATTAAACGAATAACAGACATGGAAATGCTTCTTCACCTCCCTTGAGAAGAAAACTCAGGCGGCACCGAGGTCACTCACTGGCCTGATTAAAATGGTTTCAGTGTCAGAAGCCATCCCCACATCCCAAAGAGAAAGTGATGGATGTACTTACAGCCCAGACTGCTATATGCTATCTCCTGCCTTATTTTGTAGAGACATGTGTAAGCCATCAAATGCAAAATATGTAAAGTAATGTCTCCTTTGATGAAGGTCAGTAAAAAAATAAAGTCTTTTACAATAATTTTCTAATGTGAATTTGAAGAATTTGCTTTATTTTCCGTTAAACATTGCTAATGCAACTTTCATCACAAATATTTTTTCAGTGGAATATTTTATTTTCTCCTTCCTTATGCTCATTTAGGTAAAATATATACAAGCAAAAACCCAATGTAGACCTTTTAAAATTTTAGAGCTTATGTCCCTTTACCTTGAAGAAACATAATTGTATTTTTCTATAATTGTCTGTTTTGCTTCATGAGATTCTGGTTTTTTTTTTTCCTCTTCTGTTTTGTTTTCCTTTTAGGCTTTTCTGGAATAGTTAGCTACATATTTTGCTTTCCCCCATTATTTTCTGTGTCTTTTGTATTTTTCTTCAAAATTAAAATACCTGTCACTCCCTGACATTTTGCAGTCTAACCATCAATATTATAAGTATAATGTATGGGAGGAGAAGCAAGGTTAGAATACAGACAATACCTCGTATAATGTCTTAGTCAATAATGCTGATTAAATTAACTATGTAGTAAGTAGCACGAGAGTTTCCATGAATAGAGAAAAGATTGCTATGCCATTCAGAGAGCATCAGACAACCTTTACTGGGACCTCATCGGCTCTCTGCTACATACTGTTGATGGATGAACAAGTCTGTGTCCCTGACCTCAGAACTCGGATGCTTGGCCTTTATTTTACCCCACCCTCTTTTGTCATTCTCAAGACATTCTAGGAACTGAGGGTAGCCCCTTATTAATTACGAGGTAAACATATCAGAATTTGTTTCTAAAAATCTTCCTCTTCACTCCGTTACCCACTTGAATATTACTATTCCAGACAGCAATTTCTGTTTTTCCTTCCACCTTCATTCAAAATAACACACTGGCGTATCATTTCCCAATATCTATCTACTCGCTAAAATCACTGCTCTGGGAGTGTGGAGATAGCGCGGTCCTTAAAGTATTTAGTGGACAGGCATGCAGAACTGAGTTCAGATTCCCAGCACCCATGAAAACCAACCAGTACGCATAATCTCTGTGCTGGAGAGATATAGGCATAGGACGGCTGGGGCTTCCTGACCACCCACCCCAGCCAAATGAAGAGCTGGACACTGTGTCAGAAAAGAAACTTCATGGTGACTGAGAAAGGCATCTGTTCTCAACATCTGGCCACTATAAGCATTACCCAAGTGTGCCTGTACACCTGTGAAAACACGTGCACATACGTTCAAACACATACAAGTCAAATCAAGTCAGTGTTCTCATTGTGAATCCAGGAGGTAGCAATATTTTTGCTTAAGACTTACCTTATTTTCTCTTGTAAATTTGTCGATTTTACTACATATATTTTGCACCTAATTTCATCCTGCAGTCTATTGTAGTAACGAGATATGATTTTAGAGGTTCTCTCTCTCTCTCTCTCTCTCTCTCTCTCTCTCTCTCTCTCTCTCTCTCTCTCTCTCCTCCCTCTCATGCTTACTACAATGTACTGCAGACATGCCATGCTACAGACTGACAGTCAGTGATTAGACAATGCCACGGAGCAAAACCTTAACATCAAATTCACAAAGTCCCCTAAGGAAGCAGCCTTTTGCTTAGGACGAGAAGTGAGCAACACACACGCTACCCTACTAAGACCACTCTCAGCAGGAACACAATTAAAAAAAAATATGTCTCCGGAAATCATCCTCATGTGAAGGAAACACAGATCTAAAATTGATGAGAAAAATAGCCTTCCTGAAGGCCTAATGGCACCGGAAACCAGCCTAATGCCATCAACATGGGGAGGATCAAATATATTAGATTATATCCATCAGTTGAATATCATGTCAACCCGAAAAGTGGCCATGCCGAACAGTATTGATCTCTTTGAGAGGACAATCATTAAATTTAGAAGGAAGAGCGGGGCTCCAAGTGGAAGAGACAGGAGGATCCTATCCTAACCCTTAAACAAAACAGGAAGGAGCAGAACTTAGTGGGAGTAATGGACTGAGTTAATAATGTACACTGAATTGGTTTCTGGTTTGTCCTTTATTCTGCATTTCTTGTAGTTATAGATAATGTATATCTTATTAGCAGATTAAAATATCTTATAAACTATGGCTTCTATAGGATATTGTAGTCATCACAGTTTAGCAGGACAACTCGAGTGGAGGGTCTATAAATGGGGGCTCCATTTACAGTCCTACTTTCAGCAGAGTTGAAAAAAATCCTTTCTCCATGTGGGCCAGTTTCTTCCACCTTAAAATTGAGACAACTCCGCTGGAGCTTTGATTTACCAGGCTAAAGAGGACAGTGTGAAAAGAAATGGCTGAGAGGCAGAACAGGTGTGTGTGTGTGTGTGTGTGTGTGTGTGTGTGTGTGTGTGTGTGTGTGTGTGTGTGTGTGTGTGCCAGGTGTGGTAACTACCGCATTAGGGACGGTGCAGAGAGGGCCGCTTGGGGACCGTGTAGTAGAGTGGCAGCAGGAGTGAGCGGATCCAGCTTGCGTGAACTAGTAGAAAAATGTTCCTTTTGTAATTTTTACCCCAACAAGACTATAGAGGTATGAAAAGAATTATATGTACATAGATATGTGCAGACAGGTTCGTGTGAGTGTACATGTGTACAGATTTACATTCATGTAGTAAGCCAGAGAACAGCCCCAGATAGCTTCACTTCAATATAGTCCTTTTTAAAAAATTATTATTATTGAAGTGGGATTTCACACTGACCTGGTACTTGCCAAGTTGGCTGGGTGGATAGGGAACCCTAGGAATCCACTTGCATTCACTCTTGCCTCAGTTCTCTAATTACAAATGTGTACTAGCCAGACAATTTTATGTGAATTCTTAGGATTGAAATCAAGTCACCATGCATCCAAGGGGAGCACTTTACCAATCGCATATCTTCTCAGATCTATAACTGTAAAATTTGATTGAAGGGGTACTTGAATTTTTAGGTTAGCCTACAGAATTAGAGTCTTCATATGGCATTATCACCCATGTGGAGTTATGTGTTCTCACACATCAATGGCGTTTTAAAGCCCTATTATACCTGTAGCACACAAACTGACTGACTGTACCTACTGTGCTTAAACAGCAGAACGACAGAGATACTGTGAGTCAGGGCATGCTAATCAACCCAAAAAGTTCTTATCTCATCCTTCATAGAGAAAATGTCCCTCAAGATACACACCCAACAGCCCAGAGACTGAACCAGCTTAATGCTGTTGGTACATATCCCCAACTCTTCGGTGAACCTCACTTCAAACACATGTTGATTTTTTTAATTTGAAGGCCGATAACCAAGATGCTTTGAGAAACTGGGTAGAGAGCTTCTGGTGCCTATCGCCTAGTGAGGATATTTGTAGTAAAAACATCGAGCCAGTGTTGATACAGTGTACATCTGCATCAATAGAAGAATGCAGTCCTTTCCAGGCATCCGAAAGAACTTCCGGCCCAGCTTAGAAACCTATAGACAAAACCATTTGAGACACAGAAAGACAAGGACACCAGATTCAGTGGGATGGGAGCAAGGCAGCCCGGGAGACCAGCTTACGCATGTGGGGACCAGGGATCGCCTGTTCCTGTGCCTTAAAAGTAGATGGATTACAGTCTGAGGGAACAGGCCAGAGGGACGTCCTTTGATAGACAAGCTGAAGGGTGGCAGGACCCAGATGGCATGTGGGGAAGCTCTGCCTGGCTTTGGTGTGCAGGATGGGAACCGAATGCAGAAAGCGTTGGCTGAGGACTCAGCCAAGAGGCTGGTGCAGTAATCCAGTGTGAATGAGGCTATAATACCAGGAGGGCCCGTGTGCTAGGCAAGGTGGAAGTGGATTTCATTTCCACTTCTATTTATGTTTCTGGACTCGAGTAAAGTGGGGAGGGCACTGCCACGGAAGTGATATTTCTAGCTCTCTGTGGGTCCAGCACAGTCCTCGGGACCAGCGCATGTACATTTTCACCTCATAGCTCCTGAGCTTACCACGGGCTTACCCGACAGGGTGTCATGAAATGTGGGATGTTCAAATAGCAAGGTTCTAGAACCTACAGGGCACAAAAGCATGGCTTATTTTCCCCATGAAGCCCACACATCTTTTTTAGTAGAAGCTTCTCACTGGGAGCAACCCTAGATAATGAAGCTTTTCAAAAAACTGAGAATTAGCGTTGCTTCCTAACAAACCCTTCTGAACCTCCTATTTCTCTTTGAAGCTTAGATAATAAAGAAGGTGGCCGAGCAGGAAAGAGAGAGCGGAGTCTGTGTTCCTAAGTGGAAGATAGGACTGTAGTTTGGTTTTTTCAGAAGTGATGTTACTTTTATGATATCATTTGCACTTACCACTTAGAAGTTCACAGAGCAATAAAATATTCTGTTAACTATAGGAATTCGTGAAGCCAGACATTCAAAACAGGGTATATGGAGCCAATGGGCAAACACTTAGAAAAACAAAGAAAAGCATGCACACTGTGGTGTGAAAACAATAAAGTCTTTTCCTGAGTATTGTTTTCTGGAACAGGACTAGAGTTCCAAAATGAATTTGCCTTGTTAGTAGCACAGTGTTCTACACTTACACCCTAGTAAATATTTTTATAAGATAATACTGAGTGATAGAGGTATTTTGCTCACCGAACCTCTCCCTGTCAACAACTGCACGCTGACCTCTAACTTGCCTGAAGCTGAACAAACAATTCTGGGGCCATTTGCATCTGTCCCTTCCCCTTTCCCTTCCTAAACACCTTCCTCTTGAAATCTGGCGTGGATGACTGTTTCCTTTAACCTAGTCCCAGTTGTTCCAATCCTGAAGCTGTCAATGGTCTCTGTGTTCCCTTTCCTTCACAGAAAAGTTTTAAGGCCAGCTAAGAGTTAGCACTTGGGGTTAGCTCATGGCCAGAATGTGGCTGGTGATGGTGCCTCTACCAGTAAGCCTGATAAATAAGGCTCAGGCCGGAGGCAACTCTGCAGAGCCATCATGAAAACTGACATTTAGAAAGGAGCTGAGGGTTCTGAACCCTATTCAATGGCTCTCTGTCCCAGGCGAGCAGAATGGTGCGTTATCCAAACAGAATTACTGGGAGAGACTAGAAAGCAGATCTTCATAGTTTAGTCACCAACGTACTGAAGGTCTTTAATGTTTTCAAGTCCTTGGCGTCCTTATTGTCATCTTGGGAGAGTTTAGAATGGTTCATGACTGACGTTGTCTGGCTTAGGAAGCATCAATACTGTGGCATTGTGGGAGTTTGCTTTTGTGTACCTCGATCACAGAGAATAAGCCTGTAATATCTGACATTAACAAGCTAAGGGTCACCACACACCACCATCATTTTGTTTCCAATATGGAAAAATAGAAAGTAGAGATGGGAAAGTGGCTTTATCAGTCAACTGCTTGTCTTGCCAGCTGAGGAGCTAAGTGTGGATTCCTGGCACTGAGGTAAAGTGCTAGGTGCTTGTGGGGCCCATTTGAAAAGCCAGTATTGGAGTATATTGACATATATCATATGCTCAGGAGTACACAACCACACAAGCATGGATAATCACATATGTGTGATGTGTATACACACACACACAGAGAGAGAGAGAGAGAGAGAGAGAGAGAGAGACTCCAAAATAGAACATTGTTTCAGGTCAGATAAATGAGTCTCTCTCTCTCTCTCTCTCTCTCTCTCTCTCTCTCTCTCTCTCCTCTCTGTTTCCTCTCTTTTCCTTCCTCCCTCCTCCTCCCCCTGGGTAATGAATCTACCTTTCCCGTATGAGAGTGAGAGACAGAATGATGTTTCTTGGACATAACCATTTCTCTACCCAAGTACAATGAAGCATCAGTATTATCCAACCAGAACTTTCCCAGCTTCCGCTCAGTCCAGAAGCATCAGGTGTGGGCAGCATTCTGTGCTGCCTGGCATTCTATTTCTGGAGATCTGCATTGTAAAGGTGGGATGTAAACTCAAGTCCATATGCTAGGGAGAAATCAGATGTTCCCAATGTGTCTCCAGGACTATTTTTAAAATCACAGCTAATAATTTACCGACTGACGCTCTGGGGCTTGCCTGGATCTAAAAATAGTTGTTCCGAGCTTTCGGAGGGCGGTCAGGGAACAGGGCTGGGACAGCGGGAAGCTTCATTTAATGAAATCGCTAACATCAAGAAATTCAGAATAAAATTGAATCTGGCCACTCAAGATTTGATTCTGATAAGACAAGTTTGACAGCTGTTTCCCCATTAATTAAGTTCATAGAGATGTTTTAAGGAGAGAAATAAAGTGGTAGGGGAACCTGACATAATCCGTAGGGTTTAAGACTGAGTCTAAAATTGTATTCCATGCCTCTTGAGAGGCCATTTCACAGCATCAGGGAGACATCCAAGCAAGTGACGCATTTAGGCCTGGCAGCTGACCCTCTGCTCAGCTGCTGGGCACCTAGGTGGGGTCAGGGCCCCTGGCCACCAGGGAAAGGGGCAGCTTAGGCATCACAGTCCTCACATAAGGCTTCTCCCAAAGCTCTGACACTGAGCACTTTCCACAAATCAAATTAGCTCTGAAGGAGACAGAGAGGCCGCCTTTCTCTCTCCCCAGAGCAGCCCATCAGTCTTCCAGGACAGCTCTGTGTTCGAGGAATTATCTCATAGCTGATATTTACTTACCAAAAACGTTGACATGCCCTTGTGCTGAGGCTTGACGGTTTAAGGAACATTTGATTAACATACGTTATAAAAAAACACTTCCTAGGAGCACTTAAAAAACAGAAAAGCTCATTGAACTGGGCAAGTTCGCCATTTTTCTTTTACTTTGCTGCTTCTTTATATGGCTTTTCTCTGGTCATTTCCTCCCACAATATTATGTACGGTATTGTCCATCTGTTTATCTTACCTCTATCTATCTATCTATCTATCTATCTATCTATCTATCTATCTATCTATCTGTCTATCTATTTATCTATCTAACCATGCAGCTATGTATCTACCATTTATCTATCTGTCAAATATCCAATATCATCTATTGATCAACTAGCTATCAGTCTCTCTATTATCTGTCATCTACCATCTATGCACAAGTCAGTTATCTAGCTACCTATCTACTTACTTTATAGTTATCTGTTTAACATCTTTCACGTATCTGTCTAAGCTTATTATCTACCATCTACCTACTCATTTATCTACCCATCATCTACACACCAATTATCCAATTATTTGATCTTTTATTTATCCTGGAATGGGTGCAAAGTATCAAATTTGCTAGCGTATTGCTTATTGTGCATCTTCATTTATATTTGTCGAATGCCAGGGTATGACACATTAAAAAAAAAAAAGAAAGAAAAAAGAGTGTTTTCTCTAAACACACGATCCAGTGAGTATTTGATGCTCTTTGCAAGATACAAAAAGGGTAGGCAGAAGGAAGCAGAGTGAAAGAGTTAATATGGTTGATAGAAATGGCAAAAGTACATGCCTTTGTTAATAAGCTTTCTGTGCTTCTGTTATTTTCCTGCGTCAAACTAAATTGAGGCTATAGATTAATATGCAGCATGCTTGAACATAAAATTTATTTATAACTAAGAAAATACACGTGTGTGTGTGTGTGTGTGTGTGTGTGTGTGTGTGTGTCTGTATGCATGTGTGTGCGCGCATGCAGTTCAGAAATAAAGAAAGCCTCTGCACCCTGCTGGGACTCCAGACTGCCCGGCTCCCTTCTGCATCGCATCCTTTCAAGGGTGATTGAAGACATTGGCTTGCGCTGTGTGTTTTGCTGGGTCCAGTGAAGTCTAATTCCTGCAACCAGGTTCCTCCCAGCCTCTGAGATCGGCTGTGAGTCTTGCTGTAAAAGCTTTCAGATGGGAAATTTATGAGTTCTGGTGCTGTTCCAAATATTTCCGTTTACTTTCATTCAAATGGAGAAAAATGAGAAAGCAAATCAAGCTCATGCTATCAAGCTAGGTTAGAACTAAGAAAATGGTACCAAGTTGTTTGATTTTATAAGGCTGCCCTCCAAGAGTTTAACATCGAGTCTGAGTCAATTAGAAAGACAATGAAGAACATCATATTTTACTGAGGCAAAAAAAAATCATATAATTGCCTTAGAAAAAAATTGCAGATTTACATAATGTTCAAAGGTGTGCCAGCTGAAAAAGTACAGTAGTTGATTTTCCTTGCATGCAAAGGTTTCTTCTACATTTTTCCTTTGTTATGTATTCTCACTAGTATTATTCCATTGTTTTTATCGATAATAGTTTTGGTAAATAATATCGGTGATGTATTGTTATTTTAAACTCTATTCCTGTTAAATTTACTTATAGTCTTTTTCACAGAAAGAAATGTTTTCCATCATATTACCCAATAGTAGTAACATTTCCTCTCCTTGACTGAAGACAACACTGAATATCACACTTCAAATTAGTCTTCCTTTTAATAGATTTTAGCAAAATGGTTGGGATCTTACTTAAGTCAAACTCATCTTCTAAGCCTATGTGGAATACACCAATTTCTAACAAAAGTTCAACAACACAAAAACTTAACATAGACTAAGTTCAGATATTAAAAACAGAGTCTTGCACTCATGGCAACTGTCTCAAAGGTTGATCCCCAGAGAGCAGATGACCTTTCAACTGGAAGGAGTAACAAATCATCCCAGATCATACACTAAAAGACAGAACCCTGTGGAGATCTCCCTGCATGATGGATCTACATTGTAGGACGATGACAGCAGGAGGTGGAAGAGATACTGTGGTTGGGGGAAAACAGGTGCTCGGAGGCCCTCGTGCCCAACCTCCATGGCCTTTGGAAGGAGGGGAGTGGGTCTGAGTCACGCTATGCCCACCTTGTCATGTCAGTCACCATGTTCAAGACCCTTTGCAATGAATCACAAGATCCATGATTCAATGTCTCAACATATGTCTTATGTATTATATTGACTATATCGTGAATTCAATAAATCTCATCACCATGTAGTTCCTTTAATAAAGCCATTTTGAGAACTAGACAAAACCATACTTTCTTAAAGGCAATGTTCTATGAGAATAATTTTCTAGATATTTTAAAAGGAGCGCGGATTCAGCCCAAGGGGTGATGATAGATAAAAAGTAATGTCCAGATTTTTCTTTTAACCTTAGGAAGAGAAATTTAACCACAAAGGGGCCTTTTGGCATGGCCCAAAATGTCATATTATCTTATCAGACCTTGTTTAGAACAGTTTTATTACACAAAGTCCTAAGCATCCAGAAAAGTCTTATGCTTCAGTGTAGGGTTTAAAAGCCTTCTATGATTTATAAAAAAAGGAAAATAAATAAATAAGTAAATAAGCAAACAAACAAACAAAAATTGTAATAATCCCTCAAGTGGTTGTTAAGGTTACTAACGATAAGGAGTGAAGACAGAAAAAAAGGAGTCCAGTTTCCTAGTGACCAGCAAACAGCCCTTCTCTAATTGACCGTCAATCCATTTGATGTTTTGCACTAACATGTGTACTGCACGAACAACTATGACTGCATGAAGACATGAACAACGGTTCTCATCTGGAAAGATTTTGCTCTAATTCCACTCAGAAAGGAGATACTTGGAACCATGCAGAGATAGTTTGGATTTTTTTTTTAATTAAAAGAAGGGCCCCTGGCATTTAGAACATGGAGGCCAAAGATACCTTTTAACATTATAGTGTCCATAAGACAGTCTCTTCCATGACAAAGAATTACCTGAGCCATAATACTAGAGATAGAAATCCTGTATGAAATATATGGAAATGTTATGAACAGAATGTTTGCTACTACTTCAAAATTCATATGTTGAAATCCTAACCTGCAAAATGATGGCTTTAAAAGGTGGGGCTTTTGAATGGTAATGATGTCTCCTGCAAGAGGACCCTTCCAGAAGGAATCCTTGCTCTCAGAATGAAGGCCAGGTAGAGTTCTTTCACTACTCCCATCATGTCAAAGACACAAAAGTCACCATCAAAGAGCCAAGAGACAGAAACAGGAAGTGGACTTGGAATGGAACAGCTCAGTGGTAGAGTACGTGCCTGTACTTGCCTGGCACGCACAGGACCAAGTGTGATTCTTAGCACTGAAAGAAAATACAAGAACAAGAACCAGAAAACAGGCCCCCAATGAGTCACTGTAACTGGCAGCCTTGGTCTTGGAGTTCCCACCTATGAGTGGTGAGAAATCACCACTTATAGTTTAATCCTCCCCCCAACTTATAAGGAGGATGAGGAAGAGGGGGAGGAGGAGGAGGAGGAGGAGGAGGAGGAAGAGGAGGAGGAAGAGGAAGAGGAAGAGGAAGAGGCATGGTGACACTTGCCTATAATCTCAGCATTGCAGAGATAGAGAAAAAAGGATGAGAAGTTTAAGGTCATCCTAGTTTACATAGCAAATTGTGAGGGCCGACTGTCAAAGTGAGATCCTATCAAAAAGGAAGAAAGAGGGAAGGAAAGAAAACCAGAAGACAAAGGAGGAGAAAGGAAAAGCAGGTGAAAGAATGATAGGCTGGTAGGAAAGATGGAGGAGAAGAGGGATGAAAGAAACAGAGAAGGAAAGAGGCCGAGAAAAAAGTCTAATATATCAATATAATTACTATATAAATTATACCAAAAGTATATCACATATATAGAAAATGTTTCTATATGTATAGTCCTGAGCCTTTAAGTTATTTCTAGACATTGCTCTGAAGTCAGCTCTTACAAAGCATTGATTTCTTGACCATTGAGTCTGTTTTAATGAGAGAGAAGAAACAGTACACCCAATGATAAATGTTAACCTGTCGGTTTGCAAGTACAATCCAATAACGTGTAACCCTATGTAACCCCAGCCTTAGCCTCAGTTTCCTCATCTAATAGAGCGTTAATTACATCGACGTCAGTGCCACCAAGAGTAGAAAATAACGTGAACGCATGTGTTCCCTTACTCATAGTCGGCCTTGATTAGGTCTTTACTATGGTTTCTGAAGATTTGAGCTTCGTACCTGAATCCTGATTGACAGGGAATGAAAATCCAAACTCCCCCCAACAAAAATAATGTGTCGACATAGGGTCTCTGGAGTTAAATAAAAGTTAAATGGGATTGTCAGAATCCTTACATTTTTATGTCTGCTCCACAGATGATAAAAGTGAGCCACACTGGCATTAGTTGAGAGAGCCCTAACCTGAGCAGGTGACAGGCACACAACTCATGTTCTTACCAGGAGAAGGGCTCACTGCGCAGGATGGCAGACTTTGAACCTGATAGACAGACAGTCTGCTTCCTGCTGAGTCACAACCATGTTCCTATTTGCTATCTGATGCAGGAGCGCTTACACTATGACATCATCCTTTAAAGCTCCCTTCTATAACGTGCCCAAAGAGAGTCTAAGACAACTTACTTAGAAACGAAATATTTGCTCGACGGTTCTCGCTGAGTTGAATACTGAAAAAATAGTCATTTTTTCCCCCTTGCCTTTCTCTGTTGTGATTCATGCAAAGAACTTTGTAAAAATCAAAGTGATTGCCTCTGCAGGTTGAGCTCTTACTTGTGGCAGCAGTAAGGTAGTGCAATCCTGGGCAGACGAAAAGGAACGCATGGTGCTATTTGAGTCACAGACCTAATCACCGTCTGTCTGAGATGGGACCATTGTGACTCATGCAGCTGAGCTATGCAGAAACACAGGATGCATACAGATACCCAGCCACCAGGAGACAGCCCAGGCAGTGCTGTCTGGCTGTTCGAATAAACAGCCTACAAAGGATGAGCGAGGGGAGGGTCTTCCATAGACACAACTCACGCTTACCTTTGCCCATCTCAATATCCCAGTAGATGTTTTCATTTTTCCTGTCTTTGGTAGCATCCCTACCCTACATGCCCAGATTATTATTAATCTGGGTAGAAATAACCTGTTTCCAAGCTAAACTGCAAGGTCCACATTAAACAACTAACCTAGAGTCCTGGCTGGTTTATCAGGCCCCAAACTTCAAAGAGGTTCTGAAGAGCCTCTGGTGTCTAGCTACCGAAGTCCTTTAAGGTTGTTTGCCTGGCTTATCCTGGGGAATCCTGCTCTTCAGACAGCCAGAGATGAGATTAGCTGATTTGGTGATAGCCTGAGCCTTCCTTTAAGACTGTTATCAGCAACTCTTTGGGGGTCTGGAAGAGTATCTGGGCTCCTAAACAACCACATTCCTTCCCATTGTCAGGCTTCTCAGCCTCTGGAATCCTAAACTACCAGGACTGTCTCTGAAGGGAAAAGGTATGAAAGGGAAAAATGTTTCTTACTAGGTCAATAGTGGATACCACCAGGACAATAATAGTTAAAGGTTGGATGACGGAGCATCTGGAATAAATGTTTAAGCCCTGCAACACAATGGGGCTCAGTGGGAGTAGAGAAGGCCTTATTGAAGAGAAAAGACCAGGGACTGGGCTTGCCTTACTAATGTGAGGCCCCATGTTTGATCCTTAGAATACATATAAAGCAAACAAGGATGGGTATGGTGGGGCACACTTGTAATTCCAGAGCTGGGAATGTGCAGACAGAGAGTTCTGCCTAAGCTACCTGACCAGCCAGCCTACCCTACTTGGGAAGTTCTAGCTCAGTCAGAAACAGTTTCCAGGGATGTCTGAGGAGGATGCTCAAGTGTCCTCTGACTTACACACTTATGTGCACACTTGCACACTTGTAGGTAAGTTTTGAAGGGTTTTTTTTACTGATGTCCCAGGGTAGGAGGTCATGGCTGTATACACACACACACACACACACACACACACACACACACCAATGCAATTGCATACCCAGAGATATATACAGAGACACACTCATACACATAAGAAGAAAGCTCAAATTAACCAGAAATCAGCTAAGACAAAGGATTGGCCTTTTCTGAAATTGCTGCCTATCTAGAGAAGTCACCATTTCTCTCCAGAGGACCCTACTTTGATGCTCTTGTTCCATGATCCACATCTCTATGTCTTAGGACTCGGCCTAGAGAGAGGCCCATTCCACTGGGGACAGGGCACATCCTCCTACTTTGATTTTCCCCTTATGTGTTAATGTTTTTGATTGGTTGATCAAGTGATGTTTTTGAAGCTTTTCTCAGTAAGTGTAGTTTCCCCTAAAAGGAAAATAGAATTAATCCTCTATTATTCACTTTGCATGGATGTCTGAAGCTAATTCATTTACTAATAGGCAAACACCCAGACGGTGCAAGGACCTGTAGGATGTAATTAAACTCACAGAATGTTCTTTTCCCAGAAGAAGCAGAGTTCCTGTCACAAATGAAGGACTACAATGGAGTCTTGTCCAGGTGCTCAGATCTCTGAAGAGCAAGGCAGGTCGTGCCTCTGCCCACAGAGCTTTCTGCCTTGTGACATTACCATTACCAACAGCAGAATACACTGGCTTTCAAAAAGCTCGCCTCCCAAGAGAATGATAAAGGAAAAGTCGGCCGCTCCATCGCTGTTTAGTTCTGCTGTTATTGAAGCTATCTATTTTAATTATTTCAATCAATGGTGTTATTATGTTTATTCTCTGGAACTTTAAGCAAATGGAATAATGTGAAAAATCAATAAATATGTGGAGGAGATGAAAATGGGGATCTTTGTGTTTTCTAGGCAAAAAAAAAAAAAAAAAAAAAAGCAAAAACAAACAAATGAAATCAAAAACCAAGAGAAGCAGCAATCGTGTGGGCTTTCTTGTCTCCTGATTTCGTCCGGCTGGGGTTGCAGAGGTAGTCGGTCCGTTAGGTTTGTCTAATCCTCACCATGCAAGGTTAGCATCAGTCTCTGATCAGACGTTGAGATTTCTTGAGGTCTTCGAAGCATCCCTGTGAAGGAGGCATTGGGGCATGCGCATGCAGCTTTACAAGAAACCAGCAGTTTCCTAAGTGACCTTCTATGAGCTAAGCATACATCTGTACCTGTACTCTCCTAAAGGAGCAATTGCCTGTCACTAAGGTACCATAAGCAGAGACTAAGAAAGGATGCTGAGGAATGAAAGGGTTCTAGTAGGTCTCTGTGTGTCTTTCACGTCAGGGACAATCATATCAAAAGAAAGGCCCTCTTCAGTTTCAAGGCAATAGACACATGAACTTAATTGGTGTGGGATGTGGTTGAGGATGTGCTTGTGTGTATTTTGGCACGCATACGGAAACCAGAAAACAATTCTCTGTTCTGTTTTTCAGGTACATGTGTCTTCTTTGTGGCAGGGTCTAACACCAGCTTGGATCTTGCCAGATAGCCTAAGCTGACTGACTGCCAACCTCCAGGGATTCGCCTTTCTCTGCCTCCCTAACACTGGAATTGAAGAGAACATTGACCATGCCTGGCTTTTTTATTTAAGTTCTAGAAACAAGCCTCGTCCTCACACTCACAAGGCAAACACTTTACCAAATGAGCTCTTTCTCTCTCAGACCCACAAAGTATCACTAACAACTGGTCAAGATTTCTAAGAAGCACTGAAACAAAAACAAACATTTTTTTTTGCTTTTGTTTTTTGTTTTTGACTTTCGCTTCTGCTTAGAATCTGCTTTGCTTTGTTTGTTTGGTTTGGTTTTGGTTGGTGTGTGTGTGTGTGTGTGTGTGTGTGTGTGTGTAGGTGTGTGTCTTTGCCATGGCAACAGCAAATTAGCTTTTTGAAATAAAGGGCCTACTCCAGCATTATTCATGAAAGTGTCGTTTGTCATCATTAGTAGAAAAGGGTGATTCTGAGAAGCAGTGTGCTAACAACCCTCTCACCATGCTCACACTTCTCAGAACCCCAGAGAACAAAATGACTCAACAGACCTCTCAGAGAAGGCAATGTGTGCCATCCTTCCTCCGATGGCAGTTCAAAACAGGGTGGCAAGTTCCAACAATCTGCAGGTTCGAATACGTAAGGAAGGAGGAGGACCAGGGAGAGGGAAAGTTGGTGGGATGCAAAGGTGCGAGTATTGGAGAGATGTAGGGAAGCAAACAAGCGGGGGAGGGGAGTGTAGAAAATAGATTACTTAGCAAGGCCAATTCTGTTGTTGTTTAGAGACAAGGTCTCAGGTAGCCCAGGTTGTCCAGGAACTGGGTGAAATGAGGCTGAGGATTATGGGAACCTGGAACTCCTTCATCTTCTTGCTTTTGTCGTTGGAGTCTTGGGTCTATAGGCTGGTGTACATGCCCTTGGTTTAAGGCGGTACTAAGGATTGAATCCTGGGCCTATGCTATGCTGTGCCAACACTCTACCTACTGACTCACATGCCCAGCACCAAACACCGTCTGTGAAAAATTGGCACAGAAGTAAACTCTGTGCTGAAGTTTTCTCTTATAACATTCTGAAGACAGAGCAAAAGGAATATTTTCACAAGAGTGGCCAAGTGGCCTAAAGGTTATCTGAATCTATAGGCTACATTCGGAGCCTGCATGTAGAAGAATGTAGGAGAGACTCTTGACAGGAAAATGTAGGACTAAGATATGCTAGAGGATGAAGGGAGCGTAGTGAAAGTGTGAGGTCAGCTGACTAGGGAAATGATCGAAAATGAATTGGTAATGGTAAGTTATTGTGATGGTCCTTGGGGTGGCTCCTGTTGACAGAAAGTTTAGGTACAGGTATGATTTAGAAATATAAATCATTTATGTTAAGTATATGATGTATGTGTATCTGTATATATACCATGGTCTCCCTGCTCTCACATTGCTCCAAGCTCTGCACTGTTTCTGAACCTAGGGAGTTTGTGTATATCACATTCCACTCATCTGAAAGCTACAAGGATGAGTCTACTGGGAGCCAAAGCTTCCTGCCTCATCCCTTTTCCTATCAGGCACTTTACTTGGGAGGAGAGTTGGAACCCCTCCCAAGATGCAACCATGGACCAGGTTCAGGTGCCAGCTTTGGGTTGGAGACATTGCCTTCTTGGTAGCTTTCCAAGTTTACTTAATTGAGATAATAGCAATGTTTTAAATTTTTTTAAAAATTTGATTTCTAAATATGATTCAGACAATTCTGGAGGTCCAGCTGGGTAAAATCAAATGATCTGTGGTTCTGGTAAAGATCCTGGGAAACCGGTGACACAATTTGCAGAGAAGAAAGAGAAGTTTCGTCTCCTTCAACATCTCCATCCTGAGTGAACATCACACTTCCCCAAACAGTTTGGTGCTCAGACCAGTATTGCTTTTTCTAACCAATTATTTGGTCCTATGAATTAAATAGAGAGCCTGAGGCTAGTGAAGACCAATTTCTTCTTTCTCAAGAGCAGAGACATGTGCTCCCCTTTTCCTTTCTCTTCTACCTTTCCTTCCTTTATCCCTTCCTCCTTTCTTCCACCCTCCCTCCTTCCTTTCCTTCTTTCTTCCTCCCTTCCCTTTTTCTTCCTTCCTTCCCTGCTTCCATATATCTTCCTATATCCTTCCTCCTTCCTTCCTTTCTTTTGCCCCTCTCTCTCTCTCTCTCTCTCTCTCTCTCTCTCTCTCTCTCCTTCCTCTTTTAGTTTTCTTTTTCCTCCAACTTTTCATCTGAACTAGAAACATCTGATGACTTTTGACTTTCCCCGAGGCTTTCTTTGTCACTCTGTGTTTCAGCCACAGCTCCATGTGCAGCTGAAGCGACGACCTCTTGCATTTACTACTTCCTCATTTGCTGCCAGACCTCTGGTTGTGCATGAGGGTGTGGGAGAGACTGTACACACTGTTAACACGAACTCTCCCATAACAGCACTCACTACTCCCTCCAGAAGAGCTCCCAAATGAACTGGAGACCTCCATCAAGACATGGTTGCCCCCAGACGCCCCTTCTGGAAGACACTAGAAGGACCGTGACTGTCTTAGTGCAGTGGTTGGTCATCCGAGCTGCACAGAAATGCCCAGAAGCTGGTCTCAGCAATAAACTCGTTACAGGAAATGAAAGACGGAACCCCCGGTTTCAACCAAGATAGGGCAGAACTGAAAGTCTGCAAATAAAACTTATAGATCCTTAATGACAGCTTTAGCTCCACTCAAGCTGTAGAAAAACACGCAGTTCCCTACGAGATTGGTTTTATTTTTTCCTTCAAGACCTCTTGAGTCATCGTGGTTTCTGTCTCTTGATTTAAAACTGACTCCTAGAGCAATAAAATGGTAACTCGGCCACACTTCCCCCTACTTTGCATGAAATGCACCATGAAGATTTTTATCCACTAAAAGTTTCAACTGGAAGACTGCCTGATATAATCTGTTATATCAGGATTAGCTCAAGATTTCCCCTCTGGCATTCATTTACGTATGACATTCATATATATATGAATACTATTATACAGCCCAAGCCAGCCTCAAACTCACTGTGTAGGTCAGGCTAAATATGAACTCCTGACAGGCCCCTTGCTTCATGTTCCCAAGTGCTGGGATCTCAGGTGTATAGCACCACACATGGCTTTTTCTCGGATTTTTTTTTTTAAAAATAAAACCTTATATCTAACATTTTGTGTCATTTTAGATGAAATATATTAGGGTATTCCACACAAATAGGTGGATATAACGTTAACAGTGTCCTTTCTGGAATGAATTTTAGGCAATAAATGAATACATTTGAGAGCCAGGAAGATCGCCAAACAACTAGAGGTAGATGTCTTCAATCTGCATTAAAAGCCAGGTGAAGAAGTGCATCGGCAATCCCAGTGCTTCTACAGAGAGGTGAGAGACAGACAGAAATCACCAGAAGCTCCTGATTCCCAAAAGCTATCCTCTGAACTTTGCGTATACTCCATGACAAATGTGTGGCCATACTCCATGCAACACACACACACACACACACACACACACACACACACACACACCCACACACACACACCACAAACACATACACTAAAAATTTAAGAATTGATAAATTATTAGAAATCCAAGACTACCTAAATATTAACCAACAGTTTCCAGCCAGCCGGCCATGCAAATTCCCTATTTCAGCCTTTTACTTAATCTTTAATCTATCGTGTCAATATCATTAGAAAATTGCGTCTATGTGTAGGCTACTTTTCTGCAACTCCCCGAAATTCATCTTTGCCATTTTAGTCTTTGTGGGGAAAAAAAGAGACTAGTAACTGCTAGCTTTCTATTATCCCTAGAAAGCTGAGTTACTGGGGTATCTCTAGAACATGGCATCACTCCTTAGTACCTGTTCTTGAGTCTTGGGAACCTTGTAGCAGAATTTAAACCTGTAATTTGCATATGACCCTCCCACCGACCTGCTTTTCCTTGTAAGATTTTGTTTGTTCATTTCTTTTTCTCTCCACTGAGAAGGCAGCAAGTTGGGGCACCACAAATGAGAAGACACCTCCAAGCCCCAGCTTGCAGGTTATAAACACACCGTGTAAAATATTTTTATCATGTCAATATGGTTTAATAAGCATTCATTATTTATTGGGCCTCTGAGTGCTTAGGCAATCCTACAATTAACTTTGCAGATTTTGATTGGTTTTGATTGGAGGTCATCGGAAGGCAAGCTTGTACTTGTCTTAGCAGAAACAGGCAGAGCGATAGGCTGCACTGAGGCCTGAGGATGTCTGAGCAAGTCACAAATTCTCTGGGAACTGGAAACACTCACTGCTCCGTGGTTGAATTAACTATGAGATAAAATAACATTTGCAAGAGCAATGAACACCAGGATCAAACTACCTCCCAAGCAAATTATTCTAGAAATAAATTAATCTCCCTGATGCTCATCTGCATAGCTAAAGTGAAAGAGTTGTCACTTCCCTGCTCGTCACTCACTGGGCTCAAGATTCCAGCACACTAAACAGAACCTGGAGCAGGAGGACAGTGAGTGACACTTTCCAGTAATACTTCAATCTGTCTAGTTACTACCACCCACAGTGTGCTTTTTCCATGAATAATCCTTTGTTTTCCTCTAGAACAATTATGTTCTGCAAACAATAAAGGAGAGGGAATTGATAGTTACCGAGTACACATATCATATAATCTCAACAATGTTGTGGGGTGAAAGAATTTTTCTATGCTCATATATTTCACTAAAAACACGAACAGGCCAAGAGTAGTTGGTGGCACATCAATCAAAACACAGGTCTCCATTCCCACATCATTGCCCATCCACTCTGCCTCCTATGAGATAAGACGTTACCCAACAATATGTATTTAGGACACTCCTTGCATATCTATCATCCTTGTCAGCAGGGTCCTTCCTTTTCCAGGAAGGAGGGTGTGGTACCATCTTGCACACATACCTCTGAAGCTCAAGCCCAAGGAATCCTGTCAGGCCGTCATTGCTGGAGCTTCACTGATTTTCCCAGAACAGGGATAATGAGCATTGAAAGTACTGAGGGCTCACTAGATGGCCACACCCAGGTACCCTTCTTCTGACTCATGGACCATGGTAGGGTGTGAGGTAAAATGAATCACCACATTCTTTCTCAGTCATCCTACACAGACTGGACTCTCCTTGGGTTGGGAAGCAGGTCTAAGAACAACATCTACCCTTAAATAGACACATTGAGAGAAAAAGTATTCTACAATCCAGCCAGGTCATGGATATAGTAGCTATGGAAATACCTGAATTACAGAATAATAGTCTGACGTAATTCAGGAGAGTTGGGATTATTTGAGCCTAGAGGACTTCAGTCTAAGGTGTGATTAATAACCCTTATATTCCCAGGTGGTGTTAAAGTGTAAATTATGCTTGCACGTAGTGAGAAGACTATAAGGTCATTGTAATAAAGCGACCAAAAGCCATGAACTTCTGAGGATTTTGCTTGATGAACAGGAAAAATATTTCTTACGTTGTCATCTTATGGTTTTCAAATTTGGTTTCCTTTCTGTTGTTGTTGAAATGTTGTAAATGATGTCTTATCACCCACTATACAAAATCTTGCTAGCATCTCCTCTTCTGACTTTTAGTAATCTCTGCTAGGAACTGTATAGCATAAGGTCAATAAACATCAGTCAACTTTATTAAAAAAATGTGGAAATTGGAAATTGGTAACAATCCTCCACAGTTCCTGACCGGAAACAAACAGGCAAGGGTCTTCACTTATGTTTTCTAGACTTTAGGTAAACAAGAACTTTTCTTTAGTCCACCTCTATACCATCTATTTGTTTTCTCAGCATCTGGTCCTATTGGTCATTGATTGTTATTGCTTTTCTTGTAGTTTTGAGGGAGGTTCTGGTGTTGCCGAGGCTGGCCTTGAACTCCCTTTGTCACTGAGGATGATCCTGAATTTCCGATCTTCTAATTACTGAGTGTTGAAATTACAAACATGCAGCACCACACCCAGTTGTATACAGTCCTGGGAATCCAAGGCAGGCTGTCCTTCATGCTGGGTAAGCCCTCTGCCAAATTGAGCTACATCCTTACACTGGTTTGTTCAGGGTCCAAGATGAACTCACATGTTTAATCAATGTACCATGGGGAGCTCACTAGCCCAGTGGGGCCACTTGGCCAGTTCAAGTTCAGATAAGCAATCTAAGAAAAACAAGGCTGTTGTCCTACACAGAGGGAAGACTGTGTGACTGCCTGGCATTTAAGTGTAAGGTACAAAGCAACATTTTCAATAGAACGTGTTATAGATAATCTCCCGGAAAAGTAGTACTGATTATTCTCAGTGCTGTTACAAGAAGTGTGGGCCTGGTCAGGCTCTTCATCAGGGTTTCTGGCAGCCACCAAGGGCTTTGAAGTCAGCTTTGACAACAGAAAGATTTGTTCAGGAATGGTTCTGCAGCAGATTCTCAAACCCTAATGTAAAGGGTAATGGTTGGACACTTAGCACATATGAATCTTTGAACTCTATTCTCAGTGTGTATGTGTGCCCATGAACATTGTAAAATTGAAAAAATACAACTTAAGAAGTAACAATATCTTCCCTTATTCTTTTCATGTATACTCCAGCACCTGAAGATGCACAGCAAGTAATAGTATATGTTTTATAGTGGTAGCTTATTTAATATGGAAAAATACATCTTTGACCTTATCACCCAGCTATGCAATTCAAGGAAACTGTAACATTTGCATATCTATTCTTTTTGTTAAAGATCACTAGTCTTCTATGGTAAAGGTAAGGTTAGGATTGAAATAGAAAGTTCTCAAGAACTGGGTATGGTGGTGTATGCATGAAACCACAGCGCTTGGGAGACTGAATCAGGGAATTATGAGTTCAAGTCCAGCCTGAGCTACAGGTGTTCATGAAGCAAAGGATTAAGGTAAAGATTATTGATTCCTAGGGATATGTGGAAATAAATGTGTGAAAAACAAGGAGTAGCCAGGGTGTTTGCAAACACTGGAAGGTGGGGTGAGAGTTTATACTGTGGATGCTGCCTCTTCGTTTCCCAGGTATGACTCGGCTGGTGTTTCCAAGGTCACAGAAGCTGTGGCAGAAAGGATTCCACAGGAAGCTAACAGGAAAAGGAACCAGAAGGCCTATATTCCCATCTCAGCTCTGACAATGACATTAGTCTCACTACATAATATTAAATAATATTCATTGTTCAGGTGCACAGGAAATAATAGAGATGTGAGTCTCTGTGCTAAAACGGGTGCAGCAGCAGAAAGCAATATATTCAGTTGAATCTTTTCATGGGTCCCAGATCTATAGTAGTTACATACAATAGCTGAACAGCTTCAGGTCTCACTCTATGTGTTATCAATACCTAGGACTGAAATGGCAAATGAATGGGAATTCTTTGTTCACTGGGAGTTGGGCTTTGACAAAGTAGCCTTCTCTAATACCAAAGGCATGCTGAGCTCTCTAATCCAATGCAGTGGCCTCAATCCTTTCGAGGATTGAGTGTGATATCTTATATGCCTTCCTCATATAAACCTAAGAGGTAGATATCCTAGTCTCCAATTTAGGGAGGAGACTCTTTGACTCTTTGTACAAGTTTCTTCAGTACAAGTGACTTCAAAAGTGCTCACAGAACTGGGTAGGGTGGTACACGCATGCAACCCCAGCACTTGGGAGACTGAACCAGAAGATCATGAGTTCAAGTACAGCCTGAGCTACGTGGAAACTCAAAAACCAAACACGAATGGAGGAACCAGTGGAGATTGTTCAGCGGGGCATTGCAGTAGCTTTGCAAGCCCCATGACACCAGCTTAATCCGAAGTCGTGTTAAAAATCAGATAGGACTAAAGGCATCAATAATGCCAGCACCCCTAATGTGAACTAACAGGCAGAGGGAGGAGAATCTTGGAGGGCCAACCAGCCTAGAAAATGTAGCACAGCTGCAGAAACAACGGACCCTGAAAAAAAGTGAAAGGTAAGAGTTGATGCCTAAAAGTTGTGTTCTGACCTCCACACATACTGTCGCAGACACACACACACACACAGAGAGAGAGAGAGAGAGAGAGAGAGAGAGAGAGAGAGAGAGAGAGAGAGACAGAGACAGAGACAGAGAGAGAGAGACAGAGAGAGACAGAGAGAGAGAGACAGAGAGAGAAAGACACAGAGGCAGAGACAGAGAAACACAGAGAGAGACAAAGAGAGAGAGAGAGGGAGGGAGGAAGGGAGGGGAGGGAAAGTGAGTGAGAGAGAGAAAGAGAGAGAGAGAGAGAGAGGGAATACACCTTTCAAAAATGTGAAATAGGTTTTTATAGTTAGAAGCTTTGGAATACAGAACTCTTTGCTTCTCGGGCACATTCATCTTTGAGCTCAGCACCTACACAAGACATTTACATCTCCATGCCCCAATCCCTTGCATGTGAGTCTTTGTTGCTATAAATGTCCTCGTAGTCATAAAAGCAGTAAGGAGAGGGCAGGTAGTGCTGCGACCCCATGCTGGGAGTGGACACAGAGAAAAAATGTTTAAAGTTTTAAAGTTTAAAAGGGATATTTCCACCAAGACAACATTCATACAGTTTGTGTGCAAGTGGAGGTCGGCTCTGAGACCAGCAAGGACCATTTCTATATTTATTTTGTGGCTATCACTTTTTTGTCTTTTATTGAACTTTTTATTTAAATTTCAAATGTTATTCCCTTTCCTGGGTTTCCCTCCAGAACTCCTCTATCTCCCCTGCTTCTGTAAGGGTGCTCCCCCACCTACCCACTCACTTTCACCTCCCGGCCCTGACCTTCCCCAACACTGGGGCATCCAGCCCTCACTGGACAAAAGGCCTCTCTTCCCATTGATGCCCAACAAGGCCATCCTCTGGTATATATGTGGCTGGAGTCACCTCTCTTGGGATGGTGGTTTAGTTCCTTGAGCTCTGGGATTCTGTAGGGGGTCTGGTTGGTTGATATTATTGTTCTTATAGGGTAGTAAATCCCTTCAGCTCCTTCAGTCCTTTCTCTGACTCCTCCATTGGAGACCTCATTCTCAGTTCGATGATTGGCTGCAAGCATCCTGCTCTGTATTTCTCAGGCTCTGGCAGAGCCTCTCAAGAGACAGCACGCACTTCTTGGCACACACAATAATGTCCTGGTTCCGTGACTGTATATGGGATGCATCCCGAGGTGATGCAGTCTTTGAGTGGTCCTTTCTTCAGTCTTTGCTCCAGACTTTGATTCCATATTTTCTCCTGTGAGTACTTTTGTTCCCCCTTCTAAGAAGGACTGAAGAATCCACACTTTGGTCTTCCTTTTTCTTGAGTTTCATGTAGTCTCTGAATTGTATCTTGGGTATGCCTAGCTTTTGGACTAATATCCATTTATCAGTGAGTGCATACCACGTGTGTGTGGGGGGGGCATTGGGTTACCTCACTCAGGATGAAATTTTCTGGTTCCATCCATTTGCCTATGAATTTCATGAAGTGATTGTTTTTAATAGCTTTAATTGTTCTCCATTGTGTAAATATATCACATTTACTGTATCTATTCCCTGTTAAAGAGTACCTGTGTTCTTTCCAGCTTCTGGCTGTTATAAAGAAGGCTATTATGAACATAGTGGAGCATGTGTCTTTGTTGTATGTTGGAGCATCTTTTGGGTATATGCCCAGGAATGGTATAACTGGGTGCTCAGGTAGTAGTATGTCCAATTTTCTGAGGAACTGCCAGACTGCTTTCCAAATTGGTTGTTCCAGTTTGCAATCCCACCAACAATGGAGGAGTGTTCTTATTTCTCCACATCCTCACCAGCATCTGTTGTCACCTGAGTTTTTGATATTAGCAATTTTGACTGTTATGAGATAGAATCTCAGGGCTCTTTTGATTTGCATTTCTCTAATAACTAAAGATGTTGAACATTTCTTTAGGTACCTCTCAGCCATTCTATATTCCTCAGCTGAGAATTTTTTGTTTAGCTCTGTACCCCATTTTTAATAGGGTTATTTGGCTCTCTGGAGTCTAACTTCTTGAGTTCGTTTTATATTTTGGATATTATATCTCTATTGGATGTAGGATTGGTACCGATCTTTTCCCAATCAATTGATTGCCATTTTGTTCTAATGACAGTGCCTTTGCCTTACAGAAGATTTTTAATTTTATGAGGTCATTAAAGTATACTATCATATCTTAGAGCATAAGTAATTGGTTTTCTGTTCAGGAAATTTTCCCCTGTGTCCATGTGTTTGAAGCTCTTCCCCGCTTTCTCTTCTATTAGTTTGAGTGTTTCTGGTTTTATGTGGAGGTCCTTGATCCACTGTACAGGGGACTTGTACAGGGGATGAGAATGGGTCGATTTGCATTCTTCTACATGCTGACCTCCAGTTGAACCAGCAACATTTGTTGAAAATGCTGTTTTTTTTCTCCATTGGATGGTTTTAGCTTTTTTGTCAAAGATCAAGTGACCATAGGTGTGTGGGTTCATTTCTGGGTCTTTAATTCTGTTCTACTGATGGACCTGCCTGTCTCTGTACCAATACCATACATTTTTTTTCCACTAATGCTCTGTAATACTGCTTCTAGTTAGGAATGATGATTCCCCCAGAAGTTCTTTTATGGTTGAGAATAGTTTTTACTATCCTGGGTTTTTTTGTTATTCCAAATGAATTTTCTAATTCTGTGAAGAACTGAGTTGGAATTGTGATGGAAATTGTATTGAATCTGTAGATTGCTTTCAGCAAGAAGAAAATCGCATGATCATCTCATTAGATGCTGAGAAAACATTTGACAAAATTCAACACCCATTCGTGGTAAAAGTCTTGGAAAGATCAGGAATTCAAGGTACATACCTAAACACAGTAAAGGCAATATACAGTAAACCAGTAGCCAACATCAAACTAAATGGAGAGAAACTTGAAGCAATCCCACTAAAATCAGGGACTAGACAGGGCTGCCCACTATCTCCCTACTTATTTAATACAGCACTAGAAGTCCTAGCCTGAGCAATTAGATAACAAATGGAGGTCAAAGGGATACAAATTGAAAAGGAAGTAGTCAAAATATCACTATTTGTAGATGATATGATAGTATACTTAAATGACCCCAAATTCCTCTAACCCTGATAAACAACTTCAGCAAAGTGGCTGGTTATAAAATCAGTAGCAAATCAGTAGCCTTCCTCTACTCAAAGGATAATCAGACTGAGAAAGAAATTAGGGAAACAATACCCTTCACATTAGTCACAAATAATATAAAATACCTAGCCAAGCAAGTGAAAGACCTGTATGACAAGAACTTCAAGTCTCTGAAGAAAGAAATGGAAGAGGATCTCAGAAGATCGAAAGATCTCCCATGCTCATGGATTGGCAGGATTAATATAGTAAAAGTGGCTGTCACTTTTAGTGCTCTTTTTAGCCAGGGAAGGAGATAGTGGCCTCTAAGTGTCTTTTCCTTTATTACAGGCCCAAAGACAAACTGTCATCTGAAGTTTATTCCATCCCTAAACCCCAGCTACCTCTGTCCTTCAGAATGACTGTTCAGGATATGATAATTGTATTGATGACTTAAATTAGAATTGTCACTTATAGGCTCAGGCATTTGAATACTTGGTGTGTAGTTGGACATTTGTTGTTTGAACCATTGAGGAGGTATAGCCTTGCTGGAGGAAATATATCATGGAAGGCTTTGTGAGTTTAAAGCAAAGTCCTCCAGTTCAAGATCTCTGCTTCTTGGCTGTAGTTGAGGGTGTGGAGACTCGGCTTCCTTCTCAGGCTACCTCATTTGCTGCTTACAGCCATGCTTCCTTTCCCTGGTGGCCTCTTCTCTGCATGGAAACATATGCCAACATAAAGTCATTCCTTTAGGTCACTTTTGGCCATGGTCTCTCATCACAGTCATAGAAAAGGAATCAATACAATGAATATATGTTGTTCTCCTGAGTTCTAGGAACAAGGACAAGTGAGTGTTCAAAATATAATGGCCGTCACTAAAGTCAGCTAGTGCCTAGTGATGAATCTATCATAGCTGAATCTTCTTCTGCCAGAAATAACTACCTTCCCTATGAGAGAAGAACCTTAGTAGTGGGCTGATCATAAAAACTGACGGATCCCATGTGAGGATGCAGAGCATCTCTGTGATGAATATGTACAACAGAGGAAACTGTATATCCCAGGAGAATAGAAACAGACAGATTTTCAAAGTGAATTGCAGCAACACTAATCTCTCTGCCATTTTGTAGGGAAGTTAGCGGGGATGAGGAGGCTGGTTCAAGAATGGAAAGTATTTGCTGTCTAAGAAGAGTAAAAGGCTCCAGTCTTACTGAGAATGCCATTGGATCTGGAGTTACTGCTTATAACTTAACCACCATAGCTCCTGCATTCATGGACCAAATCTAGAAGGCTCTTTTTTTTTTAAATAAAAATGTTTCCTGTGTCATGAAAAGTCAAATTATAATAATAATCTGAAACTTCATAAATAAAGATGTTGTTTACAGCTCAGGCCCCCATTCTGTAGCAGATGAGCTGAGATCCTTAAATGGATATTTCCCTATGACATCACAAATGTTGATGGAGTAGAAGCGAGACACCAAAGGGAATGAATCCTACGTGAAGGTCCTTACTGAAAGAATGAGTCTTATTGGCTTATTGGTAAAGATAGAGGGTGGGCATAGTCTCAGGGTATCATGCGCGTCAGGAGCTGTGACGGGTACCTACACACGTTTTCCTACTTGCAATCCCTGTGCAGAGTCCATCACCCAGAAGCAGATGCAGAACTTTCAAATGTTCCCAGGGACATGCAGGTCTGAGAAGGAAATTGAACTCTGTTTTTTTCACCTCAAACAGCTCACTACATCATGTGACCATTCACAGGGAGAATATTACATGTGCTTTGCAAGCCTTTGAATTAAAAGGATACATGTTAAGGAATGAAAGCTTAACCATGCAAGTGACCCTGTATAAAATAAAATAAAATAAAAAAGAAGAAAGAAAGAAGGAAGGAAGGAATGTTTTAGCATCGTAATGTCAACATCAAGTGACTTACAGATCAAAAGCAGGAAAAGGCAGCAGCTTTTGAAAAGATAGGTTTGTGATTTGTCCACACTTGACTAGTCATCTGGGAGCAGGTGATGTATTTCTCATGTGCAGAAGAATCATTTCTGGGATTAAAATGGGGTTGCCTTAGTTGTAGAAGAGGTGTCATCAAAACACTTGGTGATTTAAATTTTAATGACAAGCGAAGAATCTGCTTTAATAAGGTTTCCCTTTCGCTTCCCTGAGTAGCTCTTTCCATAAGCATGGCGCTCTTCCCACATCCTTGAGTGAGTTCCTGGTCCCCAGGATAAGTCTTTTTAATTAATACACCGCCAAAGCAGACCGAGCTCCTGTAGGTGACATCGCCTGATGGAGACAATTCTTGTTAACATTGTGTTACTCGGAGCCAAGGTGACAGCTCTGACGATCTCCCTGATTGTTTCCCTCTGATCTTTACCTCCTTCCCTCCCACACTGCCTCCTGTCAAAGTTAACAGGGGGGAAAGACGAATATAAGACCCTCAAAGAGGGGTTAGTCTTCTGGAGGTTGTGATGGCTAAATACTGATTGTGAGTATTATCAGGTCTAGAAGCACTGAAGAGGAACCCTCTGGGTGTGCTTTGTAAAGGATGGTTTAGATGATGGAGGTTGCCTGCCCACTTTAAACGTGAGGGACACCATCCCATGGTCTGGGGTACTAGACTGGATAAAAAGGAGGAAGTGAGCCGAGCCCTACTATTCATCTCTCTCTGGTGTTTTACCCAGACGTGCAATATAACCTTTAATGCTGGCTGACCTGACTTTCCTGCCCTTTATGACCTGTGAGCCAACATACTCTTTTCTCTTTAAATTTCTTTTGCCAGGTTCTGTGTTATACACCAAGAAACCCTCTAAGTAAAATATCTACCAGGAGTGGGGCTCACGTTTCGAATGAAATGAGTAGTGCCTTCTTTAGGGGTCTCCTTTAGGTTGGATATTTTCATTCTGTTGGTGTAGAGATTAAGGAGTGATGAAAGCAGATTCATTCATTCATTCATTCATTCCTTCAGTCATGCAATGAAAAATACTTCTACAGATTGAGGAGTCTGAGTTGTTAAGCTATATACACACATAGCACTTTTCCCAAAGAAATGCTGGCTCTAAGTGAGAGGAGAGAAAGATGAAGGACCCCAGAGCCTAGGCGAAAGCTCAAGGTAGGAATCCCAGAACAGATCAGAGCATTGTGTCCATTCCTGAAGAGCTATTGCATCTCTGTAAAGATAGGCCAGGAAGTCACCATGATTCAACTTCACATAAAAATAATTCTGTCTATACCTTCTATAGTTCTATAATGAGTACTTGTAGGAAAAAGATTTAAAAATTGTCCAGAAGTAGGAGCAGTCTTATGTCACTTTTACTTATGGGCCTAACTTCTGAACCATAGAGTGTGTTGTGTGACTAGAATAACAGCTTCCGTGATGTTATCCAATAAGTCATACAAGTCAGAAGGAAGAGTGGGGATAATGGTAAGGAAGCCACTGGCATTGCACCTACTGTCACTGTCATCATCATCCAAAGATGAGGATGTTTCCTGATCACTGGGTCTCCTAAATACTGTGGCATTTGGGCTTGTGTTACACACACTACCTTCCCTTAGGTAGAAGAGTTTGTACCCATGTCTTGCCAAGGATAAAGGAAATCAGGTGATTACATGCTAAGTACCAAATAAGATGCAAATAAGAAGCAAAAGGCAGAGAGAGAGAGAGAAAGAGAGAGAGAGAGAGAGAGAGAGAGAGAGAGAGAGAGAGTCTGAAGCCTGGCCAGAGAGAACAGGATATAACTGAAGCTTAAGGAGAGCAAATACATCCCAGGCAGCCTCCACCCTCTGACAGGGCAAGGCTTTTCCACCCATGACCCCATTTTGCCTGAGAAATTTTTATACCACCTAGATATATAGGCATATAAAGTTAGTATACAAATCAATCATTTATTGATAATAAATAATGTAAGTCCTTTAGAAACAATTCATTGAATACATGTGATTTTGCCATTTATTAAAGATGAAAGCAAACTAATGCATTATTATTTTCCATGTTAACATGAAGAGTTAAATCAGTTAAATATTTATTATTGTAGGGCATAGAGTCCTTTTGATGCTTTCCTAAGTTGATCAATATTTTTATTTTATAATCATCAGTGATGAGAATGTTGCTTTGCATAAGTGTGTCTCACAAAACAGGAGAATTATAGTTAGGGTCACTTCAACAATCATTGGAAACTCAGGCCTAATCCCAAGCCAAAATTAGATGGAAGACTTTCATGAAACGCAGGCTGGTGATTCAAATAGTTATTTTCAAAACCCAGCATTCTAACACAATGGAGTCCAGTGTGTATTAATTTGATCTCTGCATGCTAAGGAATGACCATTGGAAGCTATGAAAAGTCTGTATTCTTTGTAATTAAACCGTGTTTCTGTTGCAGCAGAAAGCATGCGGTGAAATCCCTGCCATTTCTAACATACGGTAGTCTTGACTCCGAACCAAGCTATTCCAGGCAGTGTTCACTGGCATTACGTAGCTGTAGTGTGGTGGCACTCACAACATAAAGTATACACACTGTGGGCTCCAGCATCAAGACTTCAGAAAATTCTCAGGCTGCAGCATGGAGGAGGGCTGTGGATATACCTCAGATTCATTATACATTTGGTTTGGAATTAGTTCCTGGTGGTGGTATGTCCAGAAACGTTTTACTGTGGCCACATCTTTTACAACCCTCACATTTACTTATATGACTTTCCTCCTCACATATTAGGACCCACAGTTTAAGCATGGGTGCTCCGTTCACAAGATGGCATAGAAAGAAAAGAGACTCCCTGTATGCAGAGAAAGCATACCGAGTTTGAGTGAAAAGGTAAGCGATAATCAGAATTTGCTGAGGAAGAGTATTGGTTTCAAGACTTTCTATTGCTGGTTTGCCAGAAATTCATTGATAGGTAATAAAAATTAAGTGCAGAGCTCAACCAGAAGACAGCAGAACACAGACATAGTTTTGGTACACCTGTCTCATCTGTAGTATCTAATTTGAAACTTCAACAGAAGGGTTTTAAAGAGGGTAGGAATGTCGTGGGAAGAGATGGGCTGGTCTGTGTCTCTGTCTCTGGTCCTGGTGACTATGCGGTTTGTTGTCTCAAACTGGCTCCTGCAAAATGCTAATGGCACCCTGCTCACCCCTCACTATTCATTAGAGGAGAGCACCCATTAGGTGAGCATCAGTCCATTGTTCTTCAGAGGGATAACTCACACTCCTGGAATCAGAGAGCCGTCAAGGAGACTGTCCTACAAATATTCAAAGAATCCCACACTAATAAAACCAAGGCAAATTTGTGATATTTTAATGATAGTCAAGGGTAATGAAGGCACAGGTTCAGGAGGAACAACCACGGGAGTGAGGCACACAGGAAGGGGTTGAGTAAAAGTAGCCAACAAGCAAGAAAACAAAAGCCAATTAATTAACACAGAGTGAAATGACAGAAAGGAACCAGGAGTGCAGAGGTGCAAGCGCGCCAGTTATAATTGGACGGAACCCACGCCAAATGAAATTGGCATCTCACAAACAGCATCCAAGGCAATGTAGGGGAAGCTGATTAATCATTTCGTTCGGAAGAATGTGATAAATAATGCAATAACGCCGGGTGACCTTGACACAGCATCTGTTTAATGGTGACTTGCGTTATCTCAGTCAGAATGGCTCCGACCTTGGGGTTCATGGGTGTTTAAGAAGATGGTTGTAACAACCGGGCCTTCTAGAGCGTTTGTCCTTTGTGGAAACCAAAGTAAATTTGAGGTCTATTGGCCAATTCCATTCTGCAATTGGACCATATGTTCCTGGCTTTTGACCCGAAAGTGTTTTACTCAAAGACTTGCTGTATTTCCTTCCTGAAAGATTTCAGCAGTGTAGCAAGAAATTCTAGAGGAAACCACTTTGTGGATCATTAAGAAATAGCATAATAGTCTATGCTTAGCCCCCGAATGTACAAGGAAATTATGCTGTCAAAAGTAACTGTGAGTAAATGACGTCTATGGCTGGTCTTCAGAAAGGGGAGGGGTTTATTTATGTATAATTAAATGTAATGGGAAGGAAATTCACAACTGAACAAGAGACTGCAAGGTGTCTTAGGTAACACCTTCCACACTTCCTTGTACAGTTGTTTTCTTGATTAAGAAATACACGGTCTCTACTATGCCATAATAATAATGACGATCAATTATCAACTATTGCTTCTAGTCTGCGTCCAGTTCTCTCTTGACCTTACCGCTAAGACTCCAATAGTCCTAATGGCTTTACACTGTGTCTGTTTTAGGGATGAGAAAAAATCAGCTAAAAATGGGTTATGAGAAAACACAGGCCCAGAAGTGGATGACATGTTTCCTTATAGGTTCTGTACAGGAACAGTCGCCACTGTTCAAAGCAGCCATGAGACAAGTGCCCACTCTTTGCAGATAGGCCATCTACAGATCCCTTCAAGAACAGTGGTCACTGGGTTGTGTTACTGTTACAAGTCTTCAAGGAACTTCACAACTAGATAAGAGACTGGGAGGTGCCTTAGGTGACACCTTCCATACTTCCTCATACAGTCGTCTGACTATCGGGTTCTACCCACACTGACGGATATTGGAAACACACAAGTTCTCAAGAGCAAACAATGTCCCTCATTATCTATTGCTGCAAGCTCAGAGTCCGGGTCACGATTATTAATACTGAATCATCAGAAGCTATGGGCAGGTCTCTCTCCCTTCTCAAGCCCTGTCAATCTCTTCATAAGGTAAAGAAGCCAACTGTCTCTGGATCCATAGTTTCTTACTTCTACTACACTTACCCTCGTTAGAAATGGAAGTTCCTTACAGATTGGAGAAGCCCAAAAGATGGGACATGTCCTTTGAGAAACCAAAACTTTGTGCAGAAAGTCTGTATTCAACTGTTAGTTCACCTCTCCTTATATCTAAGAGATAGTAACAGGAGTGACTTGAGAAAGTGGGACTTTCCACTGGTCAGTTATCCAGCAAAACACCTCATAGCTCCTGCAAGGTTTCTACTCTAGGTATGGTGGCAAGCAAATGTTTAAACCGAGAACATTCTAAGTCAGTATTTTCAATTAGCCATCAATATCTATCTTCTGCCAATTATTCTCTTTAATTTACATTAAGTTTTGACAGAGAGGAGGGGGCATAGAATTGACTGGGAACATCTGAGAGGAGCTATACAGAGGGTATATGATCAAAATACCTTTTATACCTTGTATAAAATTTCAGAGAATTAATACTTTTGTTTTTTTTGAATGAGTGATTTTTCCCCCCAAAGGCCATCTTACCATGAAGGATTTGACTATTAAATGGAAACCTTCACAAACTCATGTCTCATCACTAGACAGCTTGCTAAGGCTTTTGGACTTATACATTCAAAAGCTGGGCTGGAGAGATGGCTCAGTGGTTAAGAGCACTGACTGCTCTTCCAGAGGTCCTGAGTTCAAATCCCAGCAACCACATGGTGGCTCACAACCATCTGTAATGAGATCTGATGCCCTCTTCTGGTGTCTGAAGACAGCAACAGTGTACTCATATATAATAAATAAATAAATCTTTAAAAAATACATAAGCTATTCTACAGTATATCATATGTTTATCGTATAAGAAACATAAGGAGGACTGGATTCTTCAAATGCCTGGCTGCAAGAGTTCTCTGCCACACTGCATCTTGTTGTTGGCATACCTATCCTGTATCCTTTTCTCACCAACACCAACAGAAGAATGGCATTTGAGTGAGGTGCTTGGTCTGAGGGAGTTAATTGATCATGCCAGTAAGTGTCATTAACTATCCTACACAACTGGAACCCAGTCTTACACAACCAGAAAAAAAGTGTGGTAATGTGAAACTTAAGAAATCCAAGGAACAGAGCTCAGTGTAGCTGAAACCTGCGAGGCGCTTACAAATGTGCTCTGTCATGACAAAGGACACATTTTGGAGGATCGATCCTTAGTGTGATGGGTTTCCACTTATTATTTGTGAATTTCAGAGACTCTTTTAAGGTTAATCATACCTGGTATATTTGACTCTGGGGGGTCTCCATTTAAGGAAAAATTGTAGAATTTAAATTACAGTTCGCTTCCTTTCCTGGATTAGATAATGGATGTAGGGTTTGAACTGGAGTGTACAAGGGTCTCCCAGGGACATCTGTCTTTCAGTGAGGATGCTTCGGTGACTGTTCAGCCCAAAGTGCCTCCTGAAAGGACACGTGGGACCCAGCTTTGTCCCTCTCTTTGTCTCTTTTCATTCACAGATGTTTGGAGACTCCTCATTAAAATTAGTTAGAGTGAAATGGCAAAGACCCTGGTAGAATAAATCTAGTTAAATACACTTTGCTGGATTGCCTCGTTTGCATGATGCCCGGGCCTCCTTTTCTTCTCTTTGTACCTCCTCTCCGTGCATTAGGTGATCCCTGCCCATGCGTGCAGGATGCCGCCTCCCCGATGCTGCTCTCTCTATTCTTAAGCATTAAAAATAAACACGTGCCATCTGTCTCAGATCTGGAGAGCAATTTGAAATGGTGACTTCTGTTTACTTAAGGTTACAAGATTTAAAGCTTTAGCGACTCTCAATTGTGAAGACACTCTGTCTCTATTTCAGAGAGTAGCAGCACTTTTAGGTGAATCCTATAAACTGAACGGAACCATCCCATGAGAGATCGGGCAAGACAGAGAACGGGGTGGGGCGATGCTCAAAAAAAAAAAAAATGGTCCTTGGTATTGACTGTTCTGGATCAGGGCAGTAAGACTGGTGTTCCTGGAGTGTAGCACCTCAGTCAGGTGGCGTAGTGTCCTGAAGCCTCAGTTTTCCTCATTTGTGAAATGGACATATCATTTATTTATGGGGCACCCCATATATGCATGTGTATAAATGCACAGAGAAGGCCTGTATGAATGTATTTCTTCCTAAAATCTGATGAGAAGGTGGGAAAAATAATCATCTTAGTCATTATCAAATTTCAAAGTCATAATATTAATCCAGCTGGCAAAGGAAATTGTTACAAAACCAAATAGCTCAGGGACTGAAGAGAGGGCTCAGGTGTTAAGGGCAGTCATGAGGACGAGAGAATTCAGATCACAGCACCCATGCCAATATCTCCATCCTTAGCTCTAAAGGGTGGAGACCGGAAGGTCTCTGGGACAATTCCAACCTAGCCAGGAAGGCACCAACCTCGGGTTCACCTGCCTCAAATAAGTAGGGTAACTCCTCTGATGGAGGAGGGCACCTGATACCCTCTCCAAACAACACATGCACAGACATCCAGATCAATACATAATAATAAGCAAATATGAAGGCATAGTTCCATATTAATAGCTCCTGGTAATATACCACGTTCATTAAAAAGGAGTTGCATGGAAGCTGCGTTCTTTATGGCAATTAAAATATAAAAATAAGAGACTTCCACTGGCCACAATACAAAGGTCCTATTAGATAAGGAAAGGAATTGGGGGTTTGGGAGAACTGGGGAGATTCTGTGTTCCTTTATAGGTACAATAGCACTTTTCAAAGGAGGTTAGTTTTTTTCTTTTTTTACTTAAATAAAATTATATGTTGTCAAGCATCAAATGCCCGAGCAACTTAGCTTTAATTAACGGAGTAATGGGCAGTTTGAGAACATTCTGTTTTCCATTTTCAGAGCAATTTTCTCCAACAATACTTTCTCCTGTAGCAGAAGAGAAACTTTCCTAGGTCCGGGCCAAGAACTCTGAGGACGGTGAACATGTAATTTGAAGTCCACCCTGCACTCCCAGACCGCAGAATGGTAGTGCTATAGAAAAATCTAGATTCATGTGACCTAGTCCGGACTATTTTAGCAAGGAGTAAATGGAGGCCCATTGTTGCCGAGCAAATTGTCCCCGAAGTACACAGCTTGTTAGAGCAAAAGTGTTCCCTTCCTTTTAGCTAGGTTTCAAAAAATTTGTTAAGCAGACTGAAAATGCTTTATACGCTATAAATATCCTAAGGTTGTGGCTGATTCCTTGCACAGCGGTTCTCCAAACATCCTTATTTGAGCATAACTTAACTGATCAGCAGACTTTGCATGACAACACGGTCCGGTCTTAATAGTAGCCGAGAGAGAATGCATTATGGAGACTTTATTTAGACTGCACAGTCAAAGTAATCCAACTTGTTAGTCACCCTGACATGTGCTTCAGAACGCCACACACCCATGAATTCTGGCAAAAAAAAAAAAAGTCACCAGCTCTTTAAGACCTAACCTACCACCAATCCAAGTTGCTGATAATAAAAAAAGAGGGGGAAAAAAGGGAAGAAAAAAGCTGCTAATGTAGGCACACATTTAAATTTTCCTTCCTAATTATAAAATATATAAAATAAGAAAAATCCGGTAAACTCCACACAGCTAGCAAGATGTAGCTCCCCTCTGAAGTAAATGACGCTACCACACCTAAAATGGAGACCACCCTTCCTAGGGAATCAAAGGGCAATGCGTTGAAGAAGCCCCGAAGAAACTCACTGATTTTACCCTGTGACTACTGATTGGCTTAGAGAATCGGAAAGCAGATTCCAAGGTGCATCTGTCACACTGGTCCACACAGTAAAACCAGCGGCCTCAAGCTCCTAAAAGGCGCTGCTCTGAGAGAAGTTGCGGAATTTTTTTTTTCTTAAACCGTTCACTATATGATGCATTTTTCCTAAGTCACGAAATCATGTGAGGAGAGGCCTCTGTACTACTTTAGGGAACTAACCAGGGAACTCTGGGAGCAGGAACCAGTGTCTGCACAGAGTCCATGGGAATGGCTTTCTGGCCTGACTTCCTTTTTCATCTGCTTGCTGGTCGCTTCTGTCCTTCCCAGATGGGAGTCATCCAGGTGTGACGCCAGCTCCATCCAGAAAGACTGGCCCAGCTCTACCAGCTAAGTGAACAAAATCTGTGGGATTTCAGAAGTGCACCGGACAAGCTATGGTGCTGGGTCCTCTGCACCATAATAGTCTCCCGGGCTTGAGTGACAGGAAGAAAAAAAACAGGCAACAAGTTTTTTCCTATTGTGCCCCACTCCCGAAAAGCCTAGGGCTGTTTTTGCCAGGCTTTGGAACACATTCAGGACATTTGAGGGGAGGGGGAAGCCATGTCAAAAGCCTCCCTCTAGCTCCAGAGACAGCTGTGGAAAGTAGGAAGAAGAGGAAGGCAGGGACCGAGCTAGGCAAATGGCCCTTAGAATTGCACAATGGTGATTTCCCGGGGAGGAAGCCAGGCTGAGTAACACAGCAGGAATTTAACAACCCCCCCTTCTCCCCTCCACCGCACCCCAGAAAAACAATCAGGCTCCAGATGCTGATAAGAATTCTTTTTATGTTATTCGAATAAAAAATACATTCATACAGAAATATAACAATCTCGCAAAAAACAATTTCAAATAAAATCTTGTAAAACAAAATTTTACAAAAATCTTACAAAGATTCTTTAGATAACAGGGTGCTTCAAAAAAAAAAAGAAATAAAGAAATTTCACTAATAGAAATTTTTTTTTTTAAATTTCAAGCAAAAGTTTCTGCTTGATTGAGGCTCAGCTGTCACCTGAACAGAATGTACTCGCTTATTATTAAAATTACAGGCATTGACACATACGGCACCCAGCCCCACCCAGTCCAACAACATCTATGTGTTTCATAAGTGAGACAAGCCAGCACAAGTCCTCCTCCTCTTCTGTTTACCTTCTTACTTAATGGAATTGTTGTGGATAAGCACACAGCAGGGCCAAAAAAAAAAAAAGGAGTTTTCCAAAACCCAGCAAATCAAGTGCTAGGATTTTGAATTGCCAAACAAAAGTGCATTTTCCCCTTAAGCAAAACGAAACCAGTTCCGTAGAGAAATGTATTCGTCAGGCCAGATACGACAAAACAACACAACAACAACAACAAGAAAAAAAAAACAGTTAAGGGAGCTTTAATCGTTGCTCATTTCCAGGAAGATCAAACGAAATACCAGCCCAACCAGACTCGGTCTCCTTTATGTAAAGATGCACACCCAAAAAGTCAAGCAGCTGGATGAAATACCAGAAATATCAGCTGTTTACGCTGTGGTATGCCAAATTCCGGGAAAGTACTCCTTGAAAAAGCTGGAAGAATCTACATGCTGGAAAAAAATAGTTTCATCTGCGTAAAAAGTATTCTAAAAAACAACCCCTGTAATCAGCTTACTCTTAGGTTAGATCTTCTAGTAAGGCTGAAAGGAAAATCAAAACCTTTGTGTGTCTGAGTCCAGCTGGTTGGCCAGTATTTTGTTCATGCCCCTTGCGAATGGCCAAAGGTACCCTATTCCAGGTTTGCCCATAATGACTAGCAGAATCAGCAGGCTGGAATAGACTCAACGCCGACAATGTCTTCAGCAAATTATTAAATTAAAGATAACGCCTCTATAAAAGTTAGGTTATAGTTTTCGATTTCTTTTAACCTCCTTTATGGCCATTTTGAAATACTTCTTCACAGGCTGTAGAATTTTCTAGCTAAACATTCTAGTTTCTTCTTAAAAAAATATTTATATATTATCTATATATAATATATATATACACATACACATACTATACACACAAATATACATACACAAAAAAATTTCATCCACTTTTTTTTCCCAAAAAAAAAAAAAAAGCAGTATACTTTCAATATTACCAACAGATAGCTAGACAGGTACTCAAAACTTGTGCCTTTTGAGCAAGATATTGACATTGGTTTTTTGTTTGTTTAATACTTCTGTATCTTTAATAAGTGTGACAATGTTACATAATAAATACAGCCGGTGTGTGTGTGTGTGTGTGTGTGTGTGTGGTGTGTGTGGTGTGTGTGTGTGTGATCTATACAATTGTGCAAGGTCTCTTAAAAGAGTCTCATGGTAGCAAAATTACTTTTCAATTGCCATGTCTATTTTTTTTTCCCCATTTTAACACTGACAGTCAAGTTGTTGGAAATGAACACACGTTGACGTGTCAAAGGACTTTTCACCCGTTCGTCACTGTGGAGGATCTTAAGGAGGTGTTCTTTTTGTTGTCGTTGTTGTTCTTTGTTTTTGTCCATATTTTACATTGATACAGTACAATGCCAGGTGAAAAGAGAGCCTTAATTAGCATGCATCACCCATTCCCTGTATTTGACCCCACAGAAGGGCCAGTTGCATAAGGCACCATTATGAAGGTCAACAGTGCATTAACAGCTAGAAAACCAGAAATAGTCCTCAAGGCATAAATAAGAGACATAGCTGCATGAGAAAAAACGGTTTCTAAGCTTAGTGGTTTGATCCACCTGACTGAGGAAAAAAAAAAGTTTGTATCCTTAGCCTAATGTGACATTAGACCGGTAATTTCCAGCCCCCAGCATTTAGACGTTTGACATGTGTCCAATTTCTCCAAGGGTACCTTAAGATTCTCAAAAAAAAAAAAAAAAAAAAAAAAAAGAAAAAAAAAAAAGTAAATCCAAATTTGAGTCCTTGAAAATACAACCCTACATTGCACAAGATCATTTTGCACTCGGGGAGTGTTACAAAATGGAAGGATCTGGGATCTGGGGGTGGGGGTTGGGGAGGTCGTGTCTTGCCAGGCCTAAATGGCTTAAGGGAATCATTCTACACGAATTGGATCTTATAGCTGCTTATTAACTGGAATCAAGGTTGGAGACCCGATTTAAAAAGGTTAAAAGTTTATAGCTCCCCCAGACCATGCACGACTTGGTTTGTATTGTAAGGGAAAATGACCACTGTTATTTGTAAATACAGCTTATACAAGGGGTTACAAATGAGCTCCGTGTAGCCAGTACAAGCTACTTGACACACTGCACATTCTATAGCTGCACCAGACACCAGAAAGTCCTTTCACACGGGAAAGGGGGACAGAGGCTCCCCCTGCCCTTAACACTCGCCACTATGGGGTCCTGAGTTCCCGCTCCCACCCTCCAAGTTTTTCCATCTTTTTTTTTATTTTAATTTTTATTTATTTTTTTTTTGTTTTTTTTTTTGTTTTTTTTCTAAGGTGCAGACACCCTTCAGGAAATGATTGGTGGTCAACTCATCCCTTGGAATACTCCTCACACACAAAACATTCAAACTGCTTTTTTTTTCTGTCTCTTGCAGGTATTTGCTACCACAAGGGGGGGAAAAAAAAGTCTGCCTCGCCATACAGTCAGTAATAGATCCTCAACATACAGTCAGTCATTCCCACCCATTAACATTCTCAGTGCGCATGCTCACGGCGAAAAGCTTAGAGCCTCTCAGAAGGTTAGAAACCAGTGGTGAGTCCGGGGTCACCCAAACACCATGCACCGTGGGTGCTATGCCGCTTCTGACATGACTTTTGTAGCCCTCAAAAGACCTTCCAAAGAGAGGCCTCTGGAGGTAACTGGGTAGGAAGCAATGGCATGCTTTGGCTGGTACAGGTATCCCTCCTTCCATGGCCGCCTCTTAGCCTGGAAGCCTCTTTTAGCCTACAGGATTCATCCTCTGCTCCCTCAGAGATGCCTCTTCATGTGCAGGGCCAGGTGGTCAGACCTGGAGAAACACCTGCAAAGGCAAATCAGAAACAAAGAAGTTGAGTTTTGCCTCCTGGATTGTGAGGCACACAAGACACCACGGTCCCTGTACAAGTCCTCTGAGTCTTTGCCAATACTTTTAGGGACAGGGAACCCCCCAAGGCCGAGGAATACAAATTCAAGAAGTCTTCAGAGAACACCTAAGAAATCCCAGAAGGAGTCTAAAGGAACTCATTTCTCAGTTTTTGAATTTGAAAACTGTTGGAGGCCATTTTGAAAACCCTAGACAGTTTTCTTACAGAAACCTGGCACGCTGCTTCCTAAGAGAGACGGTCCAGGTGTCAGAGACTTTTGCAAACGCCTCAGACTTAAACGAAATGGCAACGAGTAATAGGAAAGTATTGGCCTTCTTTCCAAAGTCTACTGCTCACACCTACTCTGGTCTGGTTCCTCCTCATTCCCATGATTCCACACTTCTTTTTCCTTGACGTACCTGTCACAGTGAGAGCATTTAAAAGGCTTGGCACCAGTATGCTTTCGGAAGTGTCTGGTCAACTCATCACTTCTTGCAAAACGCCACTCACAACCTTCCCATGAGCATCTGTAAGGCTTTTCTCCTGGGAAAAGAACACAGGACAAGAGCACATGACTTCACTGACATGAAGTGGGGCAGGGAGAAGACTCAACAACACAATAAACTGCATGGTCCCCATAGTCTACAGTCCTCTCACCGCATGCTATAATGGCAGGATGGTACCTTTGGCAAATGTCATAACCATAATTTCTTCTCTAACCTAGCCTGAAGGGCTCACTTGGGCTTTTTTTTTTTCTCCCAGGGATCCAGGTTTGACAAAGTCATGCTACTGAAATCAAAGTTACCTCATGACAATGACAATTACTCAGACCGATGACATACTTGCAGGGTGAGGTGTCAGCCCACAGGACCCAAAGCCTTGCTGGGGGAGGAGATTTATTGCTTTCTCCATGGAGACTGGCCCCCCTCCAGCACTATCTGCTTCCTTACTCATTTCCCTGTGGAATGAGTCGTCTGGGACCTTCTACATTTCTACAAAACTGAAATCAGGAGTTTCTGAGAAACCTCATTCAGAGGCTTTCGGATCAGTTTCTAGATGGCGATCAAACAACCAAAAACTGACATGACTCCCTAGCTAAATTAAAAAAGTATAGAACAGAATAAAATGCTATCCCTGAGTGAAAAAAAAATGCTCAATCAACCCAAGGCAAAAACTGTCTTGTTTGGGGACACTCATATCCTCTCATAGCTCAGTGCCTCTTCAGGGCCCTGACTTCATCTCTAAAGAATTTGACTGTCGTCTTGGTAAGATACAAGTTTACAATGACTTATCCTGTTATCCTCTCCCTCCTATCCTGTATGTTGTGCTGACAGTTTCAAACAAACAGAATCTAAGTGGTGGCATCGAGTTAAGAAAGCCATGGGACACGGGGTAGTCACGGTAAATGCCCACTGGCCAAGGCTACTGCTACACTGAGGCCTCAAAATACCAGTTTCAACATCAGCAAACTCCAGGCTGCCTGCACTTACACGACAGAGAGAGATAGCGCGATGCATGGACAGCGGGGAATGAGCACCCAGTGGATGACGGTTTGGGTGTCCATGGAGAATGTGATCTGGACTCTTGTTTAATCTGAAAGCATGAACCACTCATCTGATTCAAACATCCAGTCTTTTTCTACTCTGAACTCCAAAAAAAAAGGGGGGGGGACCCATTCCTTGTAGACAAGAATTAAGGAGGTGAGGATCTCCTTGCTTGCGACCACATCCTGGGGAGCCCTGGCTCCCTCCCAGCGCTGACTCCATTCACAGGCGCCCACCAGCAGCTGACCACCCAGGCCCCGAGAGGGGACTGACCTGTGTGAGTGCGCTGATGTGCTTTCAAGTGGGAACTTTTAGTGTAAACTTTCCTGCAGCCGTTAAAATGGCACCGATGTACCCTCCTTCTGCCATCTGGGGAGGCGTCGCCACTACCCTTGTCGCCAGACTTCCCCGAGGTCCCACTTCGAACCTTCCCAGGTGAGGGCAGGTCTCCTGGCCCGCAGCCCCATAGTTGAGAAGATTCCCTATTTACTTCGGGAGAAGAAGGAGGGGTGGAAATGACCGAGGAACTCAGATTTCCTGAATTGACTAAGACTTCACCAATGGGGTCAGAGGTAAACTTGGTCGTGGGCGAAAGCTCCTCCGAACTGTCTGAAGATTCGCTGCTGACATCAGAGTTCAGGCTATTGGTCTCTAAGTTATAATTAAAGCCGGAGCTGATCAGAGAGTCCTCTGGGGGGCTAGAAGAAATCTTCAGTTCTGATTCCTCCTTCCTCTCCCGTGCTAGAATGATTTTGGTCCACAGGTCTTCCTGGTTGTCAAATTTTATCTCAGAGGCTGACACGTAGCAGGGCTCACTCTGGAGATAGCGTTCCAACTCCAGGCAGGTCTGTGTAAAAGGAACCACAAGAAGGCACGTGACTGTTACGGCCACTGAAAGTGGAACTGATAGCACACAGGAATTAAAAAAAAAAAAAAGGAAAGAAAACATGCAAGAAAGGACGAATAAATTATTTCTGTGTCGGGTACTGGGGGTCACAAAGTCTTCTGGAATGGGAATCTATTTCCTCAGGAATGCTGGAGAAGGGCTGTTTCTAGGAATCTGAAGGAAAAGCAAAGGTGAGACCTCTCTTGGTTTCTCCAGTGTTGGACCAATGGCCACAAAGAGTGATGACTGCTAAGCCTGTTTTGTTGTTATAGTTACAAGTGTTGACATTTCTAATGACGATCCTGGTAAACCACACAAAGAGAACCAGCCTTACACACATCACTCCCCCTCCCACCAACCTAACAGGTTTAACCAGATCCTCTGACATTCTCTAGAACTAGGAGCATCAGTGAGAGAGCCCCAGCCATCCACCATCCAGGAGGATCCACACAGCAGGTCAGAAAGATTTCGCAGCTCACGGTGTGGTCTGAAGACCCCCCTTGGGGGGCACAGCTGGCAATATTGGACTGTAGTCAGAATACAGACAGCAGATATCTGTCTGTATCCACTTCACAGACATCGATATAGATCTGAAAAGAAACCTCTCATTTTGCTGTGTAGCTGAGACCTAGGAGATTATACAAATATATACATATATATATACATATATATATACATATATACATATACACATGTATGTTTTTAAATGTCATTTCCCAAGTGCCGGACTGTGGATACCACCAAACTTTAATGATTTCTTCACACTGGCCAGAGAGAACCAAGAAACCTCAACAACAGAAATGAATTCTTTCAGAATGGCCATCTGCTATTGTAAAAAATGGAAAGGGGGAAATTACTCCCTGGCCCTTCTGGGAGTCCCACAATGAACAAGGACTTTATCTCCTGGCCAAGGGTACAACAGTATGAGTCATCACTCCTTTTTCTTTCACGCAATGCCAAAGGAGACTTCCTTTTGAAATTCTGACCAGCAGCCAAATAAGAACTCGGCTCAAATGTACATGCAGTGTGCCACGGACAGAGTGCTTGCTCCTTCCCCAGCCCTGAGACCAACCTTTCAAGGAGCTACACACTTCAGAGATCGGCAATCCCCATCTCCCCACCATCTCAAACTTTCTAGCCACTGGAAGAGAAAAATGGTAGGGAAGATTTTTAGGATTCAATTATGTGGGCCCTGATTTTTTCACTAGCTTTGCCTGCATGCCCATATAAGGCTGCCTGTGCCTCTGTGTATCCTATTCTACAGACAGAAATTTCGGCATTAAACTGCAAACATCATATATATATATATATATATATATATATATATATATATATATATATTTGTTATCAGGGCACAGACCATCTTTAGCACGGACCACCAGCCAAAGGGCTAATGCATACTTAACAATGTGCCTTCTATCACAGTATACACACATCCTCAGCCCTCCCTGTGGGCGGCTTCACACAGCAAGCATGAGCAAGCCACGGAAGGGGTGTGTGTGTGTGTGTGTGTGTGTGTGTGTGTGTGTGTGTGCGCGTGTGTGTACGCACATGCTTGTTTTCTCTTTCCCCACAAAATTCGATGTCTGTTACAGTGCGTACAGTATTAAGAATCGAGATGATGATACCTATTATTGATGTTCCAAAGAAATGGCGAGCACATTTATGAGGATCTTGTTAAACTTTAATCAACTGGCTAATTTAAAATCTCCATTATACTGATGAGCAGCAGTGGGGACCTGACCAAAGCTCTCTGGGAGTTTAAAAGGCTCTGAAGGGGACCAGGAGCCAAGTCTGGCTAGTTGCCCAAATCCCAAAAGCCTAAAGGAAACTACTAAGATCAATTTCAATCACGTCCCAGGGAGCAGCTTCTTTGAGGAGGAAAAATGGGGAGGGGGAGAGAAAGGCAGAGAGGATTGTGAACAATTAAGCCGGGCATGTGGAGGTTTCAGCCAACACTTCGCTTTCCCTGCGTTTTAAAGCCTGGGAGGTTGTGAAACCCACGGAATATATTTCATCTGCTAATTCACTTGGAGGAAAAAAAAAAAAAGCCAGCCCAGAAGGGTAGAGAGATGGTCACGGAATCATCATGGTTTTAAAGACAATGGTAAAATTGTTTGAGAATATATATATTTTTTGCCACTCACAGAATCCTAAGACTTAGAAGGGGGAAGGGGTGTTTCTTTTATTTCCGTTGCCCCAAATTCTAGTTCCACTAAAATGCCGGAATTGGAGATTTTTCTTGCCCAAAGTAAGAACCGAAGCAACTAGGAATGGACTCATTGTCATATGACTGACAAGTCACTTGTGTGCAAACAGCACCCCCACACACACACACACCCGCCGCGCAGTCAACAAGAAAAGCAGGTAAGAAAAACAAGGCAGACATACGTGAATGCTAAGACATTATCCAGAAGAAAAAGAAACTGTAAATGGCCTTGAGTTCAAAAAGAACCGCTGCGTTCCGCGAGCAATATCTTAAGACTTTTAAAAAATTGGATGTACAAATATCAAAACAAAACCAAAATCCTTAAATCAAATCTTTTGGCAGTCAAGGCAAGCTCGTTCATATGACAGGGTCCAGCTGTGGAGTTTGGAGCTGGTACAAGCCCCAAAGTTGTGCCAATGGTTCAGGTCTGGATCGGCCAGAGGAATCTGGAGTCCCCCCCTCAGGTGTATGCTGCTCGGAAGCTCGGAATTAGCAAAAAAGAAACAAAAACGAAGAAATAAAAACGTACTGGGAAGGAGAGCTCGCCTCCACACAAATGACAACTCTACTCCTCGCTCCCGAAGGCTCGCTCTACAGTGCCTTCACCATTCCAGGCAGCAGAAGGACATCTTAAGATCATTATTTTATTTTATTTTAAATTAGGCAAATGCTAATCATCATTAAAAAAGATGCACTTCCAAGTACACACCATCTTGCCTGCTCCTCCGCGCAACTCCCTCCTCGGCGCACCGGGCAGGTGAAAAAAAAAAAAATCCGTATTTACCTGTTGCCAATATTCCTCCAGGGACGGCAGAGCCGAGAAGTAGCCCGTTTCGTGCACAATCTGTAGTTCCTGGAAGATGCTACACATTGGGAGCACATCCATGTCGGGTAGGAAAAGACAGTCCCCGCTGTCGGGAAAACAGGGAGGTGAACGATCAGGAGTCGGAGCAGAAACTGTTCCCGGGAGCGCAGGTGAAAGTTTCATGCAAACTGGATGGCGCTGCAATCGGACGCCGGGTCCGGACCCTCCCGCAGCCCGCAGCGCGCCGAGCCCACGCAATATTTGCAAACAGCGGACTGACTGCAAGCGTAACCCCTGCAAAACTTCCCTATTCAAAGCTCCGCTGCCAGCCTCCCCCCTCCTCCCCCGCTTGGCTCCCCCCACTCCTCCTCCCCCCACGTGACCAGCTTGGAGCTCCGCCCCCCACGGTACCCAATCCTGCCGCTCCTGTCCCGGGGGCTGCGCGACGATGATGTCAGCTCGCACCAATCGCCGGTGCGGTCACACAGCGGCCCCGCCTGGCGTGACCGAGCCTCTCCATTAAAGGCCTTCCTATTGGTGCAATTCGAACTCGGCCTGCGCTGATTGGAAAGACGTCTCGCAGGCTATTTTTAGCAGGGTATATAAGGCGAGGGCTACGGCGCGCCGAAGGAGTCGGCGCTGGGAGGTGCACAGCCTAACGTTGTAGAAGTGCGGCCGGAGCGGCCGGAGCTAGGGGAACCTGGCCGGGGCAACCGGGCACCTGTCCCCGCCGCCCGGCTGCCCGGTTGCACCTTCTGATCCGGTCACCCGGACCGGTACCCAGCAAATCAAGGGAGCAGACATATGCCCGATCCCCCTCATTCCTCCCGCTCGTGGCCCGTGTTCCCGGATCCTTCCCTGGCCCTCCATTCTCCTTGGTCCCCCGATTTCTCTCTTTGTCCCGAGTCCCCTCCGTTCTCAGAGATGCAGAGGTGCCCCGGGGTAGGAGCAAACATGCCCGTAGGTCCCCGTGTGGCAATGGGACCAAACGACCGAACAGCAGGGGGACTTGGTCCTCTAGAGTCACTGTGTGGTAGTTTCTGTCTGGATCCCTGGGATGGAGGATGACAGGAGCCTGAAACTAAAATACCCCCTTCCTACGCAGGCTGAGGGGGAAACGCCAGAGCATCTCAAAAGCTCCCTACCTGACCTGTGTGTCAGATACACTCAGTTCTCAGGAATGAATTTTACCTACTCTAAGTTGGAAGTGCAGCTTTTAAGATCAAGATCGCATCGCTGACCCGGCGCCACCGCCACCCCGACTTGGAGAGCTGGACGCTTACAGCTTAAAAAAATCCCTTTACTTGATGCACACCGTTTTAATTCAAAGAAGATGAAGATTCTGCTGCTAATGGGGTAGAAATGTGTTTATCTTTTAGAAGTCAGTCTCCGAGATGTCTCACCAAGGTTAACAGGCTTTCCCATTGTCGCGTAAACAATTTAAATTAGGTTGAATTGTTTTTTCATATGAATTGTCTCCCAAAGCACACCACGATATTCATTTAAAAGGAAAAACCAAAAAAAAAAAAAAAAAAAAAAAGAGAGAGAGAGAGGAAAGAGCAGCTAAAAGTTTTGAATAAAATTCCAATTATAATAACTTCGAAAATAATATTTAATGAATAGTATCCTTTTAAAAGTTATCAAACGTGTAAAATAAGTTGAAGAGAGTTTTCATATTTCATTTATAAAGTCTTGAAGAGGTGCATGTATAGGCTTGACGGGTTTGTAGGCAGGCATAGTTATGAGCTCAAAGACGGGAAAAGTTATCTTACAATGCCTATTGTATGGAATATATGGAGGTGACCATTGGTCTTCATTTACCCTATTGACAAAGAAGCAGGCCTGTCCCTTACTGGGTTATGTGCCTGAATTCTGTTTCCCTGAAGGAAATAGAAATAGCTGTAGGATACACATGCATAGGTCGCACCAACTTCCCAGGGCGGCCCTTATATGGGAAAAGAGCTTTATAATTAGCAGCAAGCATGTGACTTTGGAATAAACCAAGGAAGCGAGAATTACATCAAATCTATGAATGAAAGCCAGCTCCACAGAACTCATGGTAAAGGATTAGGGTGAAAGTAGAAGGCTCTGACTAAGTGAGGGCCTTAATAAGCCTAGAGGAGGCTGGGAATCCTTCGGGGTGTCATAACGAAGATATTGAAACTTGCCTTAGTGGATAGACGATTAGTCATCATTTTAACACATTCCCTTACATTCCCACAGAATGTAAAAAAAAAAAAAGAAAAAGAAAAAAGAAAGAAAGAAAAGAAAAGAAAAAGAAATTCCCCGTCTCTTAAAAGCACTGCCAGTTAAATAGAAGATTTGCATAGTTTATTTTTACAAGAGTGAATTTAATTGGACATAATAGAGATACAATCAAAACTGCAACTTTCCGAAAAATTAATTAGTGTAAAAGTAGAGTACATTCATAGACTGAATCCTAAGCAGAATAAACTCTATGACTTCCTGGTGCACGCACTAGGCATTCAGCACCGATTATTCACTTCCTGTGATGACCCAGGTACACATAAACTTACACAGCAAGCAAAAGCCAGATCATAGACGGGGTGAGGGGCAGGGCTCCAAAGGTGTTTTGAGAGAAAGGCATTTGCACTCCTGAGCATTAACTATTGAAGGGAAAAATACCCTTGGCTTTGTTAGGAAGGACTGTGCATATGATCTGAGTAATACAGACAGTGTTTGATTTAAAACAAAGTAACAGAATCTCAGAGGTCAGAGACTTTGAGATGGGGAAGTCTGGAACGGAAGAAAACTATGACCTTTAAACTCTCCTTGTCTGTGCTATAGGTTTGACCTCAGCCAGTGTGTCTGAAGAAGAGGAAAGGTTTAACGTGGCCTGATGGAAATGCCCCTAGAATCTCAGTGGTTTGAGAGCTTGAGGCAGGGGGACTGCAAGCACAGGGCTAGCCTGGGCTAATGAGTGGATTCCAAGTCAGTCTGGCAGATGTGATGGGGTTGTTGCAAAAATCTGAAACAAGGAAAAGAAACGGAGGGGGAGGGGAGGAGAGAGGAAGGGAGAAGGGGAGGGGAGGAGAGAAGGAGAGGGGAGGGGACAGGAGAGGGGGAGAGAGGAGAGAGCCACAGATAGAGTGCTTACCCTGGAATCACAAGGCCCAAAGTCCAATCCCCAAACTATTGTATAAGGCTTCTTGGCTGGTGCTGCCTTTGTTTACTAGGAGATCCAGGGTATCTGGTTTTGTGCTCTATTTCCCAATCCCCACATACCTATTGTGGCCTGGGGCAGGGTGAAAAGCAGAGAAGAGAGCAGACAGACTGCTAGGGGCTGAAGGCTGTTTCTCAGATCTGATATTACGTCACCACTGGGCATGTGGGCTGTGGGACTGGAGCCTTGTAAGCCTTCCTGCCCCTTCCCCCTGAATAGCTGAGCTTTTTCTGTGCGTACTAAATGGAATGCTGGTCATTGGAAGTGAGTTTCTTTTCTTCTGGTCAGGCATGAAAAGGGATTTCCTGGTAATAGGACTCGGGTTTAAGGGGGACACTGCTGCCTCTCAAAGCGTTGCTTCTTTTGAGAGGAGGTTCTGGGAATGTGAGTGGAGACCCCTTTCACTCTACTTCCAGGCATGCCCATCTCGGGAGGACTCGGTGGAGGTTTGCAGAGAAGAGTCTGCACGTCAAAAAACGATGATAACTAACATATTCAAACCCCGAGTCTGTACAAGTGGTAAAACCGAAGGCAATATTCCCTCATTAAACAGTTCTCCATCCTCAACTGTGCTCTTGATACTTTTGACAGGGGAGGCAGGAAAATGAAGCCAACTCTGCAGATCACACAACAAAAACTCCAGCGAGAGCTCCTTCTGCCCGTCACAAACTGAAATCCCAGCCCTCGCAGACCTTTCTCCTGGGAAGCAGTACACTCCTTGAGGGCAGCCCTCCTTCACCGGTCCCCATCTTCTCACCACACAAGCCAGTCTGTGTGGTGACATATCCCTGAACACAGGGAGATCATCCACCCTGGAACTCCTGGGCTATTTTCTCAGCCACCCGCCACCTCCCTGTTCTTCTCCCATTTTGTTCTGTGTCTTCACGTGCTTCTAGGCCGAGCTGCCTCATTTCTCACCCTGAAGTTCCCTTACTTGCATCGAGAGGCCAAACCAACGGCTGAAAAGTCGAAGTTTGTAATTACACAGAGCTTTCAGCTTAGAGATCAGTAGATGGTAACGTGGGTTCTGATTTTCTTGTTCTTCTAGAAAATCCAAAGTGAGCCTTACGAATCTGGTCAAAGGTAATTGCAATGCTGCCTCCTAATTATACTGGCAATGAATATTCTCTCGGTTGGTCGAGAAGTCAGTTTTGTTTTTCTGGAGCATCTTTAACCATGTATCACCTCTCCCACAGAGGATTAATTAATATTTCATTTGTTTCCTTGACTGTTCTGTAAAATATCATTTTTTAAACAAAGCATTTGTGAGTTGTTGCGTGGTGCTCCGAGCTCAAATCCTCTTCCTCTACTTCGTCATTTGCAGATAATTCTACTCAAAAGCACAAGGTGCCTTTTCTCCTTGTATTGGCCTCTCAGAAAATAATGAATTTTCCATTGAAGAATAAAAAAAAAACAAAAGTTCAGTTATTATATGATGTGTCAGGTAAAGGTTTACAAATGCTTTAACTGTTGAAATTTAAACTTTCACTCGTCAGTGCTAGTACTGAGATGGCTAATGAAGGATTTGTTTGTGCGCCTTACATTGTGACTAATAGCTAATGAATTAGAGAAGCTAATAAAGGATTTGCTTGTTTGTGTTGGGTTTGTTTGCGTGCCTTACTAGTGGTTTTGGTACATGTTCATGTGCTATGCCCAGGGATTACAACAGCTGGAGTGTTGGCAGAGGAGTGTGTGTGTGTGTGTGTGTGTGTGTATGTTTATGTCTAGTGTGTGTGTGTTTATATCTAGTATGTGTGTGTGTTTATGTCTAGTGTGTATGTGTGTTTATGTGTGTATGTGTATGTATGTGTGTTTATGTCTAGTGTGTGTTTTATATACATGCATGTTTGTATGTATAGGTCTATTTGTGTGTATATCTGTCTGCATGTATGTGTGAATATATATGTATAATATGTATATATTATATATAATATATAATATGTATAATATATATAGTTTGCTTTAGTAACCCTGTTTGTTTAATCAATAAGATGAGACATTTAAAGTGCTCACTCCACAAGAGACTCTTGATTCTGACTGCCTATGCTTACTAGGGGTCCTGGATGCCTGGGTTTATTTGTGTTTCTTTTCCAGTATCTATCTAGCTCACATTTCTCAACTTTCATGCAATACCCCTCATGGCAGGAGACAAGGTGGTAAGCAGGAAAGAGGGCAGGGTCCTAGGGGCGGGACGGTCGGTCTGCCTTCAGATCTGGCTTTCAGTCATCTCTGTGCATGTGGGCTTTGGGACTGGAGCTTTGTGAGCTTTTCTATCCCCCCACCCCCAACCCTTGAACACTAGGCTGTCTTGTTGATGGTCTCTTGGAAATGACTTTCTTCTCTGGCCTGGCGAGAAAACTTTCTTCCTGGTTTACAGAACTTAGATATAAGAGGGATCCTTTGAAAAAGATTCTGGAAATGTAATAGACCTTGTGACTTTGCAACATGCGACCTCGCAACCTGGAATCTACCATCTTGTCTACCTGCTGCTCCTCAGGAGTGCCTGGTGGAAAGTAAGAATGGAATTCCCTTTATCCACAGTAGCCCAACCGCAGCCATTAAGGAGTTGTAGTAGTGTTCACTGCTTCTGTCTGTGGTGTCCATTTCTTCCCTCTTTGTCAGTGCCACTTGGAGGTATTTTTAGCCTCTTGCAGATCCAAGCTTTCTGCCTGGGTGCTTAAGAGAGTTAAAGAAGAGTTTGTAGCTTGCCCTTCATTGTCTAGTTATTGGGTTGGGAATGGCTTTCCTTTTAGACTTTCTTCAGTTAAGAGTAAATAAAGCTCCAGCAATCCAACAGGGGAGGGAAGTCCTCAGGGGATGATGGTTGAACACCTGAAAACACATACCAGGTTACAGAAAACAACTGGGCAACATGAGGGGGGGGGGAGAAGAAGAGATGTACCCTGTCCCATACCGTAGACACATTGAAGACACATTACAGAATGAACGAAGATGATCAGATCATATTCTTCCCAAAGCAGTGGCAAACAGAAATAGTCACAGTGGTTTGGAGCATAAGCAATACCACCACGGGTGGAAACAGAAATTAATAAAACAAAGATAATTAATTTTAATAGATTTAGCCTTCATCAAAAAATTGAAAGCTTATCAGAAAGCAATAGTAAGTAAATAGACAATAATATTAAGAGGAAAATATTCGTAAAATGTGTGTTTAAAATTGAACATGTACAGGCTGGAGAGATAGCTCAATGGTTAAGAGCACTGACTGTTCTTCCAGAGGTCCTGAGTTCAATTCCCAGCAACCATATGGTGGCTCACAACCATCTGTAATAGAATCTGATGCCCTCTTCTTGTGTGTCTGAAGGCAGTTACAGTGTATTCATATAAATAAAATAAATAAATCTTTAAAAAAAATTGAACACATGACCAGGACATGCACATGACATATACTAGTAAAAAATTATATAAAGAAAGTAATCAAAATATTTGAAAATATATTTTACTGAATATGTGTGTGTGTGTGTGTGTGTGTGTGTGTGTGTGTGTGTGTAGCATTCTGAACCAGGGAGTTATGCTACAAAACCGATGGAATTGGTTAAAGAAAGACTGTTACCACCATTAGAGTTGGTGAATGTGTTTTGTGAGTGGCCAGTACTTTCTAGTGTTGTTAGTGAAGCTACATACGCTGCTGTCTCTTTGGAGAAAGTCTGCATTTTAGATCAAATGGAACATGCACTTAGTTTCTCAGTCAGCAATTTTATCTTTCAAGAATTTAACCAAAAGCACTGAATGAATATGTCCCCAAGGAGAATAATATCAGTCATAAAAATCTATTCATATAATAAAAGAAGAAAGTAAGGCAGAGAGTTATGGTGAGTCGGTGACAGGATCACATGGTGCTATAGGATACGATGCTGACTATTCCAGAAAACACAGGCAGCCATGTTATGAGATGATTCTGAGAGTGTTTCAGAAACATCAGAAAAAGAAGCTTTGCATATATGCTTACTTCCTACAAAGCTCAAAGCCCAAGTCTACAAGAGACACAACTCATGTTTGGGGAACTGAACTGCCAGGCCCACTCCTTATGGTGGGCAGGCTGCCAGCTGACTTGGAAGGGGCCTCAGGGAGCTCTCCAAGGGTTGAGCACATTCTGCGTCTGGATGGAGATATGTTTGCGCAGACAGTTAGCTGCATGCGTCCCCATCAGTTGATTGGCACACAAAAGCCTATGCATTTAACTTTCCATAAATGTGCGCACACACACACACACACACACACACACACACACACACACACACACACACACACACACCACAGAGAGAGAGCGAGAGAGAGAGAGAGACAGACAGACAGACAGACAGACAGACAGAGACGGAGAGACAGATAGAGAGATGAGAGAGACAGAGACAGACAGAGAGATAGAGAGAGAGAGAGAGAGAGAGAGACAGAAACAGAGACAGAGAGACAGAGAGAGAGACAGAGAGAGACAGAGAGAGGGACAAAGGGAGAGAGGGAGATAAAGACAGAGACAGAGACGGAGACAGAGCGAACCATGAGCCCAGACTGAATTCTGGCTGATGAAGTGTCATCTGCAGTGTCTAAAGGGAGCACGCCTTGAAATTCAGAAAGAAGGGCTGGAAAGAAGGGCTGCTGCACAAACAAGAGGACCCAAGGTTAGATCCCAAGCACGCATATAAAGACCAAGTGCTGTGGCTTTTCCCTACAATCCTACTGTTAAGGGAAGGGTGAAACAGGGAGCTCATTGGAGCTTGCTGGCCAACTAGGCTAACATAATCGGTGAGCTACAGATTGAGTGAGAAATCCTGTCTCAAATACTAAGGTTGAGCATACTTAAGAAAGGCATTGACCTCTGAGTTACACATATAGGTGAACATGGACATGGCTTCCCCATGCATACACAGAAAATTTTGAAGAAGAATTCAGAAAGCTTGCTGGGTGTGGTGCCGATAAAGAGCAGCCCCAAGGGGTTTGCATCACATTGTAGCCGGCTTAGAAAAGGGCTGAGACAGGCCGAGCCACAGGTACAGACCCTGCCTCAAAACACCAAAGGGAAATAAACGAGAAAAATTCGGATATAGCGAGGGAGAAAAAGCACAGAATGGGAGGAGGCTGGATGATGGCTAGAGAGAAACTGGAAACCGATGGATGAGTCGTGAAGATGAAGAGAAACTGACGAGTCTTGGCAATAGTCATGGGCATTTGCTCATCCTTAAACTACTCAGTGTATTTGCGAATGTTCCGTCTGAAATGATGGGGGAAGACTAGAGTGAGGAACAGAGGAGGCCATGCTGTTGGCTTGCTTCCTCAGCTCTAGCTCTCTGTTCTGAAACTGAGTAACAGTGCTTCTGATTAAGACACCCACTAGCCACAAGCCTCAGGATCCCCGTGAGTAGGTTAGGCTAAGGATACAGTTTGTTACAGATGAAGCCTACTTTCCTGGGCACTCTACAGGTTGTTCTGTATTTCACAATGCAACCTATTGCTTGTCAGATGATCAATAGTGAGAAAGGACTGAGTGTATTTGCTTGGTTCTCTTCTCTTCAATTCTACTCTTTCCCTCTCCTCTCCTCTCCTCTCCTCCCCCCCCCCCCCCCCCCCCCCCCCCCCCCCCCCCCCCCCCCTTCCCCCCCCCCCCCTTCCCCCCCCCCCCCCCCCCCCCTCCTCCTCTCCCCCCTTCCCCTCCTTCCTCCCCTCCTCCCCCTTCTTCCTTCCTCTCCCTCCTCTCATTTTTCCTTCCTCCCCCTTTTCTTCCTCTCCCCCCTCCTCCTTCTCCCCCTTTTCCTTCCTCTCTCCCCCTTCATTTTCTCCTTCCCTCCCTCCCACTTTTTCTTCTCTTCCCCTTTCCTCTTCTCCTTTTTTCGCACTGAGAATTGAACACATGAGAAAAGTACTGTCCCACTGGGTTATATCAACAGTACCCACAACCTGACTTTAAACGTTTTGTTTTTGATTCAGAATCTCAAAAAAATTGTTCAGGCTGTTTCTGAACTCACTTTGAACTCTAGGATGGCCTTGAACTTGTGACTCTCCTGTCCCAGTCTCCCAGGTACTACAATCCTATAGCACTGGGTCCAGCTGAGAAAATTTCTGTGAATCTCCTCTTGCCTTTGCAGGTCAGAATTGAGAACGGAGGGCGGGGAGGTTGGGGATTTAGCTCAGTGGTAGAGCACTTGCCTTACTAGCGCAAGGCCCTGGGTTCAGCCTCAGCTCTGAAAAAAAAAAAAGGAACTCAATGAATAGAGAATGGAGGGAGGGAGGGAGAAAGAGAGACAGAGAGAAGAGGGGGAGAGGGAGAGGGAGAGGGAGGGAGAGGGAGAGGGAGAGGGAGAGGAGGAGAGGGAGAGGGAGAGGGAGAGGGGAAGGGAGGGGGAGGGGAAGAGGAAGAGGGAGGAGGAGGGGGAGAGGGAGAGGGGGAGGGAGAGGGAGAGGGGAGAGGGAGAGATAGGAGAGGGGAGAGAGGGGGAGAGGGAGAGGGAGAGGGAGAGGAGAGGGAGAGGGAGAGGGAGAGGAGAGGGAGAGGGAGAGGGAGAGGGAGAGGGAGAGGGAGAGGGAGAGGAGAGAGGGAGAGGGAGAGGAGAGAGAGGGGAGAGAGGGGAGAGGGAGAGAGGGAGAGGGAGGCGGGGAGAGCATGTGCTTGGGATTCTTGGTCTCATGTCTTACTTAGGGTTCCCTTTACTCACACTGAACTACTTTTGAAATCTAATGTAACACTGCACAGAGATACAGAGTTCTTGTTGTTTTTTTTAACTTGCTTTCATGTCCATGTAATAAAATTAATCCATCTATACTAAGTAAAATGTAAACACCCGAATCAGAAAATAGCATTAATATGTAGTATACTCGTTTTTATGGCTGCTGTAATAAATGCCACAGCTGAATCCTAACCAGGTGTTGATGAAGTCACCCTCCAGAGGCTCTTGGTAAGAAAAGAACTTCCTTGCTCCTGCCATCTCCCTGTGGGGGCTGTCTTCCTTGACTTGAGGCAGGTTCCTTCTAATCTCATCTCTGGGTGTCATTGCCTCTTCTCTTTTCTCTCTGTAAAATTTCCTTCTTCCTTCTCTAAGAAGAAAAGAATTTGGGGCCCACCTAGGAACAAAAGGACAAATGGCTCTTCCGGCCTTCATCGGATTCCATTCCAAAGAGCCAGAGACTTGATTAACATGGATATTTTGAGGGAGGTTTGTTTGAGGCTTGCTATACATAATACAAAATACATGAATAAATTTCCATTAAATAGTTCCCAGTAGCAGAATTATGAGGTTGTTTATGGCCAGATCTTGTGGACAGAAGGTAAGAAAGATGGTCATATATAGTAAATACAAGATGATGTCATCACAAACTCTTAAGTTGTTCAATAAAAAAATGCAAGAACATGAAAAACATCCATTGAGTAAAAGAATGGAAAATTGACATTTTCAAGGAAAATTGAGGCATATTCTTATAAATTACTGTTATAGTTGTGTTTGCTAGTAATTACTTTCAATCTCATTTTAATGTGTTCAAAAGAATAGTGAAAAATGAAGTACCAATAATACCTTGTAAAAAGTTAGCAATCACTGGGAATTTTCTAAGAAAATTAAATTTTATAAAAGGAAGAAAACCAAATAGCCTCTATGTGTTAAGAAGGTACAAATGTTCGATATGTTTTTTTTAAAAATATAAGGGTTGGAGCTCAGTGGGAAAGGATGTGTCTAATCTTAAGGGACTAGATGTCCTAGGGTGGGGTGGTACCCAAAGGAGGTTCCCCCTTCTTTAAAGAGAAGGGGAGGGCAATGGAGTGAGAAATTTGTAAGGGCAGGACTGGGAGAAAGAGAGGGAGGGAGGCTGTGATTGGGATGCAAAATGAATAAAAAGTAAATTATTGAAAAGTAAAACAGTAAGTCAGGGCTTAAGATAGAATTCAATGATTAAGAACCTTTCCTTCTGTTCACACAGAATTTATGTATTTAAAGATGTTATCATATCTATTTAGTGGGGGAAGGGCACACATATATGCCACAACACTTGTCCTTTGAGATCAAAGGACACTTTGCAGCTTGTCAGGTTTGGCTGCAAGCTCCTTTACTTGCAGCTAACCCATTTCATTGGCCCCAGGATGTTCCCTTTCAGAGGCTTCCAGGGCATAGACTTCCCTGCCTCGCTAGTCTTGTGCGACCCATTGTAGTCCACATTCTGTTTCCTAGAACTTGGTGAAGGCTGGTGTTGGTCAGAGAGCCCTTACTTTGACTCTGCTACATATTCCTTCTGGAGCAGTGTCTTCTTATTTCAATGGAATGTAGAGAGAAGGGTCACGAAAATCGTCATTCTGGTCTTGCAGACTAAATATGACAAATTGGATATCACATAGAAATAAGTTCAAAACTCCCAGAATTTAACTATGAACTCCCATAATTCAACTATGCATTCATAGTTTTAGTTTTACTGTGCAAATGATAGCTTTTTCCTTGGACATCAATTTTGAAATTTATTGTTACTGGGTTTTAAAGACCCGGTAAGCCTAAATAAAAGAAAAACAAACAAACAAAAGACAAAAAAGTGGACCATGAGAGAAATAGTAAGACTTAGGAAGAATGAAAAAGACATCTTTTCACTATGGTCAACATTTTTAGAGGAATTTGAAATGTGCTTCCTGAGCCCAATGGGATTGTATTAGTGAGTTCTGACAAAGATACACATGAGCCCAATTTTTGTGATGATTTTCTTGGAACGAAAAATGTTTTCGCCTGAATTATAGATAGTCAACTTTGCTCAGTTCAGAAGATCTTATCACCTTCAATGCAAGTTTCTTGTTTCCACGAAACATAAGTCAGATGATTCAGAAGTCTGTAGCACCTATGTGGTAACACATTTCTACCTGCAAAAAGACACTTTTCTCTTATGCAAAACCATCAGGCGTGTTTAAAGGGAAGCACGCTTTTATTATATAATAAATATTGACTTATATCTTTGGGAAATAACAAAGACCAAAGCTTAAAACCAGCTGTATACACGTGAGGAGGGGTGTGCATGCAAATCAATAATGTCTCAGATAAGGACATGTCATGGGTCACAGGATGGGAAATAATGAAAATGATTGCCTTAGCTTATGGAGCAATATGAAAGTTCATTTAGATGAGGTGACACTTGTGTAAAGCAAAATTTGAGATGTCAGATAAAATCGAGGCATGGTTTTATCTGGCAGGAAGTGTGTGCAGGATGTAACAGTCAAGTGATTAAAAAAAAGTGCTTCCTCTTTTGCCCTTTACTTTAAAAGACAGTTGTCATGGATTTCATACCCAGGTCTTTATGTACAAATGGCGTGTTACTTTGATTGACTGGTTGCAACTCCAACTACAAATATCAAGGAGGTTGTGAAGACATGAGTGAGACTTAGAAGAAATAAAATTTCTAACCAATTTTGTTTGGAAGCAATTTTGGTTTTGTATCGTGAGGGCTCTGGGTCTCAAGTAAGAGATTTGGCCAGCTCCCCCTTTCCCCAGCGACCCCCGGGGGGCAGGTGGAGTCCAAAGAACTTTAAAACTCTGTCATCTCTTGTCTATTTTAACCACACTCTTGTTTACCGTTTTGTTGAGCTATTAAAGGGCAGAGAACATCCCAATCCATACAGAGACTCTTCCCAAAGATTCAGCCTCTCAGATTGGCTGGCATACTCTTCCCAGAATATCCTCCAACATTCACTTTCTCTGTGAAGTTTGGAGGAGTAGACCAAGCACTGCTGGGATATGCACTCAACTCTATTTGGATCTTGATTCTTTCATTATGAGCAAGCAGAACTAGGTCACCTTTGTAGTTCTCTCTCTCTCTTTCATGTCTTAAGGAAATGCAGTCACTATGAACATATATGTCCATTTCCACATCAGAGGCAAAGTTAACATCCTAGGTGTTAATCTGAGAGTTGTTGCTCTTCTTCCTCTCCCCAGGAATTCTTAGGCGTGACTGAGATAGTAGATTTAGGCTCATTCCACAGAGAAAAAGTCAAAGGAACAGACTTAGTTATGTTACCATTTCCTACTTATTAAAGAATTCAAAGGCTAGTAGTAGATATGGCGTTGGGTTCAACATTCTCTTGTCTAATCCATTTGTACACAGAGCTTAAACACAAGATTTTCAAAGCGGTGTCATGATTTAATATCATTTTGTGTCATCGAAAAGAGATAAACATGGTTTAGGGAGGCTAATCCTTATTTAACCATCTGACTCAATACAAACCCAGTTTTTTATATTCCACAGTTTCTAGTAAAGATTTGCTTATTCGATAGGATTGCTTAGTGACTAAGCAGGACAATAAGGCGACATAGCTAATCGTAGACATCCTACTAAAACTCTTGTAGGGCAGAAACCCAAGGCAGGCTACAGAGATAGCTCAGTGTCATAGAGCTTTCTCTGCAAGCATGAAGATTTTAGTTTTGAATCTCTAGCACATACCTTAAAAGCCAGATGTGGTTGCTGATGCCCGTGACCTTAGCATGGGTGGGCAGAGACAGTGGATCTGACATACTTGCTGGCCAGCCAGCATAGACAAAAATGGCAGCATTCAAGTTCAGTGAGAGATACTGTATCGAGGTAGAAGATATGTAGAAGTCACCTAATGTCTTTCACTGGCCTCTGCACCTTCTCTCTCTCTCTCTCATACACACACACACACACACACACACACAAACAGACAGAGAGAGAGAGAGAGAGAGAGAAAGAGAGAGAGAGAGAGAGAGAGAGAGAGAGAGAGAGAGAGAGAAAGAGGCAGAAGGACAGAGAGACAGAGAAACAGACAGACAGAGAAACAGAGAGACAGAGAGACAGACAGATAAGGGGATGGATTGGGAAAAAAAGGAAGATAAAAAAGAAGAGTGGCAAATGCAGACGTATCCCACAGGAAGATCCTTTAGATGTTTTTTCAGCTACTTTGATGACAAGTGACAGTATGGGGGGCATGGGAATCAGAAAGCATGGGTAGTATTTAAAGGCTGGGTATTGGGTTTCTCTTTCCTTTTACCTTTCTGTGCCTTCTTTGTTATAGATAGACCAGTCAATCTCTTGTCTTTCAAACAATTAACCAGAGGAACATATCGAAGTGTCCCCGTCAGGTCAGTGTTGGTATCTTCCTGGCCTCAGACGGCCACGAGTATTGCAGGATTATTCTTGCTGCCGCTTCTCAGATCCTCTTTTGACCCCAGGCCTTCCTTAACCAACCTGGTTTCACATGCAAATTTCTCTCACTGATTTCTTTGTTTGCTTGGATTTCTTTCTCAGCCAGGAATAGCCTTGTTTGGGGATAAGGATGTGCACACAGATACATTTGCCCCAGTAGACATCCACACAGAGACACACAAATGGAGACACATGTACACTGAAGGGACTCCTGGCTACAGTGACATGTGGTCTATGGGATGCTGGAATCTATATAAAGGCCAATGATGGACTGAAGGAACATCTTTGGATTTACGTTCCAGACGAGGTGTTGTACTGTGTGATTAACCAATTCATAAACACAGGCTATGCCTTAATACTGCTTCCAGGGATTATTTTTAGAGGCTGACGGACTAGAAAATATTTTTGCTGAAATTGCTCAGACACTGTGCAATTGAAAGAAAATCCTCTTGTTGGTGTGGTATTTATAACTGCTTACAAAGGTTATCCTGTTCAAATGCAGGGTCTCATTAGGAGGTAAATCCTAGAACCGGGGCGATGCCTTGCATCCAAAAAGGATACTTTTAAAATACAAACGTGTTGTCATGGCAGCATGAAAATATTGAGGTATGACCGTCTGGGAACCGAGTGCCTGCCACTTCTCACGTCTCTGATGAGATAGCACAAGCCAGTCGAGAAGCCCTTGCCAGATGGAGGGGCAGATAGATACTTTCTTAAATCGCCAAGGTAAAACCTTTCATGATAGAGCACAGGAAAGCACACGACTCTGAAGAGCTGTCATCTAAAAAAAATCTAAAACTGCAAAGGATTCTCCGCGTCTGAGGGAAAATAACAGAGAAGATGTGTGTCAGGAGCTGTGGTTTTCCCTGAATAGGCTCGTAGGCATCACAAACCACACTTTAGGAAAGTCAAATTTTTGCACATTTATAGAAATAATCCACTTCAGATTTAAAAGGAAGGGTTGACACCACATGTGTTTGCATACCTGCCAATCCAGGATAATGTCTAGAGTATTTATTTTTTAAATATCTAAGTTAGATCTATGCAGAGGACGGGAACAGCAGGTAAGTGGCAATATAGACCTAGCTGAAAGAAAAGAAGAATTGCTTTCTAAGAGCCGCCCCTCCCCCGCGCCGCCCCCACCCCCTGGAGAAAACTCGACTGTGTTGTGTTTCTACCGAAAGAGAGCCGTACACAGCAGACGCCTGAATTCACTTCACAGATAATGAGACATTCTGTTTCGGAGTTCACTATTTAAAAATATAAAACTAACAATTACAGATGGAAACTATTCATTCTGAGATTTAAGGAGGGAAAAGACATTTCCAAAAAAAAAAAAAAGCCCAGAGCTTTTTAAGCTCTGAAGAGACCGCCCTTCGCCCTTCATCTGGCAGAGAAGAGGCGAATTTACAAAGAGTAGGGCAGCAGCCAGCCTTGTGTGTTCTGAGTTCGAGCTTGAGTCTGACCAATTTGCTGCCTTGAGAAGCCTGTTTCATCTGCATGTACACAGAGGTCAAAGCCGTGATATGCCATGGTTTCATGTTCTAACACAGCATCCAACAGTAACGGTCACCTTGTCAAAAAAAAAAAAATGTATATTGTATTGGGTGGAGACTTATCTGACCAAGAAAGTCAATGATTGGCAAAAGATGTCACACATTTAAGGTGAGAGACCAGAAAGTCTTTCCGTATGAGTCATCTGAGCTCTGGGTGGGTGACTTAAGTTACTATTTGCGGATTATTGAATAAAAAATATAGTTTTCTAATTAAAAATATTTCAGAGTTAAAAGTGTTACAAAACTTATGTAAGTTATTATTATTATTATTATTATTATTATTATATTAGAGTTAGTGGGTAAGATATTTCAGTTATTTATGTAAAAATTTATAGTGTTTAATCAACATTCAACTTTTTTGTCTGTTTGATTGAATGATTTTCGTGGCCAGTTATCACAGCTGCACATTTTTAATAGACAAAGGTAAACTTCAGATTAGTCTTGGTCAAAATGAAAAATAAAAATAAAAATGTTAGTAAAACAGTAGTATTTAGTAATGTGTTAAAACTTTTATCTAAGGTTGTACTCATGTCTTTGTGCATGTGCATTTGTAACAACAACATAAAAGAGGTTATCAATTTGAGAGGAAATGGGTTAGACCAGGAGAGTTTGGGGGGAGTTAAAGAAAGGAGGGAAGTGATATATTTTAATTAAAAAATGTTTCTGAAGTTTATCTTGGGGCTGGAGAGATGGCTCGGCAGTTAAGAGTACTGACACACCTGTCTGTAACTCCGGTTTCAGGACTCCTGGCGTCTTCACGCAGACATAGTGCAGTCAAAAAAAAAAAAACCCAAACAAACAAACAAACAGAAAAAAACCAATGAGCATAAAATAAAATTATGTTCGAAATCAGTTTATCTAAACAGAGCAGGTTCCAGCTAACCATAGAAATGTTAGAATTCAGTGCTGATAGTTTTCTTTCTGTTCTCTAATACCCTAACTCATGCCTTTTAGGAATAGTAAACATATCTTCTGGAGCCTAGAACAGTCATTTGATCCTAACACTTGTGAAAAACCTGTTTTGCAACGTTTTAATAATGGCTTGTCAAGGAATTTTTTTATTTGCTAGAATGCATAAATTAAAATCCTGAAAACTTTAACCTCCACTTTTCTTTTCTCTCTCAACTGAGAAAAGCTATTATTTAATAAACAAACATTGTTGGCTTGTGATAGTTTTTCTTCTTCTTTTTTTTCAAACCAGCCAACAAAACGGAATATAATGTATGATCCTCTCTGGTCTAGCCCAGGCTGAGTCATTTCCTGTTTCAATAACAAGAATGTCATCAGCTAAACTCCAGGCAGCACAGTTTGTCACTGCGTGTGGCTTTATTTGTACATGTTGCTAGAAGGTTCTTAAGGAAAAGACACTCATCCTTTTAATACCAAAAAAGAGATTTCCACTGAGCAACTTTGACTCTGGTTGGTGCCTGTGAATTATTTATGCTATAACTAATCGGAGGGGGAAATGAACGCGTGCCCAGTTATATACAGTCACACTTGACGACACTGTAATTCTATCTTGGGAATTCATAATTTACTCGGGTCACCTAGGTGTTCACACCAGTGTGGAATGTTTACCTAAATGCTGAGCGCTGGGCTCCGATGCCAGAGGATATCAGAACTGAGAATGGAAAGGCCGGGAGGTTGCCTGGCTTTGCAGGAGCGACTTAGTTCGTCTCTCTGGTTTCCACTCCACTCCCACACTGAGGCCACACTCCTCTCTGATTTCTTCCTCTAAAGGTTCCAAGATTCTTTTCCTAGAATCAGCAGAGGGAGTTTGCACTGTTTACTTGGTCAGCACTCAGCGCACAGTGTTCTCGGGGTTGGTCTCCCTGAGACCCACCGCCATGCTGATTGTAAATGACTCATCCGCATGAGTCAGCGGCTTTGAGAGGAGATGGCTATCTTTTGCCTTTGTGCTACTATTTTGCCAAATTGGTGTGGCCCAGCTGCTGCAGATTCCAAACCGTGTGCCTGTTTCTATCACCCAGAAAACGTGGTCCAGGGTTCAGGCGACATCCAGGAGCAGGATTTAGACTTATCAGACCCCTTTAATGTCTTTCTTAGTTGGCTTGAGTAAGTTTCTCAAATCAGGGGAAGCATATCGGGAACCTTCTAGGTCTTACCTGTGAGAAGCCATTCGGATGACTCATGGAGATGGGACATTCCCCCTCGATTAAGGATTAAGGATTAAAACAGAACAAAAAAGAATCCTATTAGAATCCTTAACCAAAAGAATTCCACTTTCGTCCTGGCTTAAAAATCTTATTGCCTGTAATACAGAAGCATACGGATTTTAATGACCGCTCTTTCAAAACCCTCATAGAGAATTATATTATGACTCCATCTCCCCCTCCAGTGTATTTTAAAAATTCATCAGAGTCTAACGATACAGGCATCATTTGGTTGCAATAATTAACATCTTATTTGCATTCAGTCTGACTCTAAGTTCTACATAAGTGTCTAAGGCGGTGATAGGCAGGGTGGAATTGTTAAGTAAATGTTTACTGTAGGTTATAAAATATGAATAAAACGGGCATGGCTGTTTTCCTGTTACTTGCTGCCCCGGGGTTACTTTCTGGGTGAGCAACACGTGACCACCTCTGAATCAGTTACAACTGTAACTGCACGTCTCATTCACGGAGATCCTGTGGACCTGGCTCCTTCATGAGTTGCTAGGCTTCAGTTTCATAAACACCACTGAAGAATTTGTTGCTATGTAACTTCCGACACCCTTCGGTCCCCCATTCTCTTAGGGGAAGATGATGCCTTTATTGGGAAAAGCCCCTTCCTTAAGAGGTGGCCCACCCTCTGTCCATGGCCGTAGATACAGATTATTCCCAATCACACAACCACTATTTGAGGATAGAGAAATAGCTTAATGGATCTCAGTCCATTTATGATGGTCCCTCATCGGCAGTCAGAAGCAGTCCCATGGAGCATGGAAGACATACAAAGACTACCACGAATTACTTGAATTTACCAGGAGTTTACAGGCTGAGTCTTAACCAGGCTACTCACTTCCTGCTTTGCCTCCAACAGAACCGGTTCAATCCTGTAATTATCTCCACTTCGCCCTAGCCCTCCGGGCTCCCTCCTTGGTGGTCAGGGTTTTGCAGCCAGAGACTCGACCTTTACCATACATTGATTGTTCAACGTATTTTAAGATAAGGAATTCCAAAGACTTCTTAAATCCGTGGCTTTCAGAACTGTGCTGAGACCTGTGCTAAAAAGCCCTAAGTCTGGTTATCCACAAAAACCTGAAATTTTAGTCAACATGTCTCCCCACCAGCCTGGACCACAGCAAAGAAACACGAGCAGCTCCTCCATTACCTCGAACTTGCTGTGGCCTTTGCTTGCCTTCCATTTGCTGCTCCAATTCCTTCCTTCGATCCCAATTAAACTCGGTCTCCCTGAACTACTTCGCAGACTCAGTGGGTCTCTTTCCCCTTGGGTAATGATTCCGCTATCGGCTGGAAAATGACATTCTCATCTACATTTTTAGTGGTGTGTGTTCAGTTTAGATGGTCAAAAATGGGCGGGGTTCCTCTCCCGCCCAGCACACTTAGATGCCCATCACCACAGAAGGAACATTCTAGTTATGTTTCTGTGGACAAGCAAGCCAGCCTCCTCTCCAAGCCTCAGTTTCCTTATGTGTACCATGAGAGTCCAAAACCCACCTAAAAGGACTGCTGTGAAGGATAAGGGAGGGAGCAAGTCAAAAAGAATGGTAGGGAGCTTCCATCCAGCAGGTACTCTGGAGATATCTCTCCTGAGCCTGTCATGATCACAGGAGAACTGGGCTCATTAGTTCTCTCAGAGAAGAGAGCTTTACAGCAGGCACTATTATTAGGAGCTCTGATTTGGGGTTCTGAACCTGTATGTTTGACAGGGGCTTCACGTCCTCTGTGTCACTCAATAGTGACAAACGAAAAGAAAAGATCCTGGCAGATGATCAACAGCTTTTCCCGCTGCTGTGGTCATAAACCCCATGGCTATTTTAGGGCCAGTATTGTTCAAGCTGGATTTAGTTTTCCTTTGCTGTCTATTTTGGCGTTGACTCGCTCTAAAAGGGCAGGCTTCACATGGTGTGTCAGGCCAGTGGCTCGTCCAAGTTTACTCAGTGAAAGATACCAGCACCAATGAGAAAATAAAAGACAGAAAGAACTTGAAAGAGAGCTAATCCTCCATTTAGAATCTTAAAAATACATTTTTATACAAAGTAACATCCCAGGAAGTGGTTTTTCTTTTTACTTGTAAAATTAAAGAAGGCCATATGTATCTAGTAAGTTGAATTATTAGAGGAAACATCTAGATGTCCACAGGACCTCCGTGTATATGCCCTGTGTCTGTGTGTATTAGTGTGTATGTATGCATGTGTGCCTCTGCGTGTGATGTATCTGTGTTAGTCTATATGTGTCGATGTAGGTGTCAATGTGAATGTATCTATGTGTGGCTGTGAAGTCTCTAATACACATGCATTTATTGTTATGGATATACATATATACACACATATATGTATATATGCCTATGTGTGCATGCTTCTTTGTGTACACATTTATGTTTGTGTATATATATAATGAATGTGCTTGTGTGTGATGGTGATCACATCTATAGTATATGGTTTTTTTAATGTGTTCATCTGTTTTAGGTGTATGATGTTTTCATGGTTTTTTTACTCTTTCTTTCCTTCCCTCCCTTCCCCTTTCCTTCCTTCCTTCCTTTTTTCCTTCCCTCCCTCCCTCCCTCTTTCCTTCTTTCCTTCCCTCCTTCCTCCCTCCCTCTTTCCTCCTTTCCTTTCTTTGTTCCTTCCTTCTTTTCTTCTTTCCTTTCTTCCTTACTACCTTCCTTCCTAGAATCCCAGGGAAGGGTGTCTCCTACTTGCTAAAGAATTCTGTCAAGGAAGTGTAATCACAGTGTACATTTGAAAATTAGCATCTTTGAAATGGTTGAGGTTATTTTTATCAACTATTGTTCTCCAGTGTGAGACTTCCTGTCAAGAAGCAGGCGGCCCTGCTATCCCATTTCTGAGGGAGCCACACTGCAGCTTATTTACATTTCTGTTGTTGTCGTTGTTTATCAAGCTGTGTCAACCGTATAAGCCAGAGAAGAAGACAGTTTGTCACTTTACTGCAGAGTTCTACCGAAGCTCTAGGATGCATTGTGTCTCTGTTTCCGGGAACCTCAGCCTAGGGTCATATAGCAGATGAGAGACCAGCACAAAGACCTTTGGCTGAGTCCTCAGGTTCAGAAAAACTAACCATCTAGCTTCCTCCTCTCACGGGTCAGAGTCTCTTTTATTGGACCTTCTAGAATATTCTTAAGCACTTACAATGTGTTTCTCACTACTAGGAGACAGGTCAACCAAGTAGAAACAACCATAAGCTGCCAACCGTGACTGTCGATCTCTGTGGCATTGACCATAGTCTTAACAAGACTGAAGAATCACTCTAGAACAGGTCAGAAGCACAGAGGTGGATATTATCACCTAAACCCCTCACTGCCCAGGCAGGTCTGACTGGGCTTATGGGAAATGTGCTCACAGGTGAGACAACCCTTGGCATTAACTCCAGACTTTCAGTTCAGAGAACGGTGAGTTCCCAGTACAAGGGAGTGGAAGATGATGTCATTGCATAGATATGGCCCGGCTTTGAAATTAGTAAGCATGTTCAAAGTTCTCCAGGACACATACTTAGACTTAAAAAGTGAATAGTGATAGGAACCTGTTAGGCTAAACATGTTTTTGCAAAAATAAAATAAAATAATACCTCAAAAGTATGCAGTGTCCTATAGAGAACACCACGGAAGTTTTACATGTGCTACACAGTCCTATTTTCACTTGAGACTTTCTGAGATGATATTGTTAGGAACAAAAATCCCAAATTAGCTCCAGGCTACTAGTGAATAATTTTCAACTGCCACTCTAAACTGGTTTATATTTTTAAAGCCATATATGGCTGAAAGTAACTCTTTCAACAGGAGGAAATAAAAGGAAACTGTTTGCGCATGACAGAGAAAAAGTGTTAGCAGTCAATATGTGTGAGAGTTCAAGCTCCTAAGACTTGCCAAATGAAACTCTAGGTAATTTTGGGGATTTGCTTTCAGTCAACATTTATTTGAAATGCTTTACCAACTTTCAGGGCTAAATCAGGAAACATTACTTCCATTAATTAATATTTAACAGTTGGCTAGCATTTCAGGCTTGTATGTCTTTCCTTTTCATAACTAAAAGCTGGTGAACATTTAATTGAATTTTGATGATAATCTTAATAGCATCATTCTCTACATTTGCTCCTTCAAGCAATTTTATATCTGCAAATTGCTTTTGCATTCCTTATAGCTGGTTACATAACTTTGCTCACAGAGCGAATTCAGTTCTTAATAATGTAAAGTGATTTTGCTGTAACAGTGTAAACATAGATGTGTCAATAAATGCACGGGAGATAATTTCACTTCTGTAGTAATATATCAGGGCTAATTAATAAGTGTCTCGTGGTGCATAACACATCCAGCCTTCCTCACAGGTCTCAGAATGGCACTTAAGTCAGCTTCTGAATTATGACATTTTCAGGGCAGATCCCATGATGAGGTTGACCTCATCATGCAAACTGTCAGCTGACACTCACAATGAACAACTCAGAGGCTGCCGAGGGTTCAGAGAGGATTCCAGTTGGATTTTAATGGTGTTTATAGGGTCTTCTAACACTCATAGATCACCTTTAAATTCTTTCCAATTTCAAGAGAAGATTCTGCCTTGGCAGAATAGCTGAGAGCAAATGTCTTCTTTAAAATAATAAACAGGAAAACACTGACATCCAGAGAGAAGCCGTGGAAGCAAACCCTGGATTGAGTCACCTCAGCACATTGTCCTTTATGGAGGACAGCCACACGACATCATTGCTACTGTTATTATTACTAAGGATATTTTAAGGTTAATATCTAGAGTTAAGTTCTTCACAGGAACTATAGTAGAAAACGGTCTCAAAAACTAATTATATAAGGTACACAGATGCCACTTGCAAATCCCCCCTCTTTCTTCTTACTTCCCCCACCCCTGTACCACATGCACATGCAGGCCACATACATACATACATGCATGCATACATACATATGGAAATATGTATGGACATATCTCATATAGTGGTTTTGGTGCAGAGGAAGCTTCATCATTTAGCAACTAGTGATTATCTCTTTTTCATACTTATGTTTCTTGCAGGGGATCACATGACTACTCACAACCATCCATAACTCCAGTACCAGGAGATCCAGAGCTGCCTTCTGAACTTCACAGGCCCCAGGCACTCAGACAGTGCACACACACACACACACACACACACACACACACACACACACACACACACACACACACGCAAGCAAAAGCACCCACATGTAGTAAACAATAATCAGACAAATAAATACATCTTATTTTAAGAGTAAAAGTTCAAGCCGTAGATAGCTTACTGGATAAAGCATTCTTTTGTAAGCATGAGGACCCTATTTCTTGAGAACCCGATTTCTTATACCCAGAACGCATGCAAAAGCAGGGTGGTTTTCTAGCTCTGGTGATACAACAGTGAGGTAGAAGACAGAGGCCAGAGAATTCACAGAAGCTTCCAGGAGAGGCAACCTGACATCACAACAGTGACCAGCAAAGAGATTTTCTCTTGTACGAGATGATGACAGACACCCGAGGTTATCCTCTTGCCTCTGCACATACATGATATATGTATGCCACCACTTAGAACATGTCATTTCCACATACCTGCAAATTTTAAATGCATTTTCTCAGAGACAACTATATTAAAAAGAAAGAGATACGTTTTGGGGATTTTAGCCTTTGAGTTGCTTACCACGGCCACTTTCGTCACCTCTGCCTAGTCTGAAGATGTGCCTAACTACACGGATCTGCAGCTTTCTTTGCTGCCCAAACTGATTGACCCCTGGTCTCTATCTCATCTCCTCTCTGCTAACTTCTCCCTGTGGTGTTTATGCTCTAAGTGCATTTATATCCCCAATCTCTTCCTCCTTTCTTATATATGCATATATATACACGTGTGTGTGTGTGTGTGTGTGTGTGTGTGTGTGTGTGTGTGCGTCTCTGTGTGTGTGTCTCTGTGTGTTTTATATGATCTCTTCACTGACAGTGGGGCCTGTCTTGGTTTTATTTCAGTTGCTAACACAAAATATTAAGACTGAAAGACATTAAGGAAAGAAAAGTATTTATTCATCTTACAATTCTAGATTATAGTCTATCATTAATAAGTCAAAGCAGGAACATAAATAGCTAGTCACATCATATTCATAGTAAAAAACAGATTGAAATGAATGCATCATGTTGCCTGCCTGATATTTTTGCTCAAGTAGCCTAGGGAGTGGTGCCACCCACAACAGGCTAGGTTTTCTAACATCAATTCACAACTAAGATAATACTCTACAGACATTCTAACCAAATCACCTTTAGCTAATTTCTCATTAAGACTTTCTTCCAGGTCAGTTGCTCTCAACTGCTAGGTCTCTACTCCTTTGGGGGTCTTATGTCAGATACTTATCTTGAGAATCATAACAGTAGCAAAACTGCAGTTATGAAGTAGCAAGAGCATAATTGTATGGTTGGAGGTCACCACAATGTGAGGAACTATATTAAAGGGTCACAGCATTACGAAGGTTGAGAACCACTGTTCCAGTTGATTTTAGGTTGTGTCACATTGACAGTTAAACAAACCAGCATTGGGCACTGGTTTGTCTTTTATGTAGAAGCTCGTGTATTACTGTCTTTGGGGCTCCTGAATGCCATGCGTATACTCCTTCCTATAATAAGACCTCCTGCTACAGAATGACCATGTTCCCTGCTTCTTCACTGTAGTGAGGCTTTCATAAGTTCTTAAAATCCAGTGTGATGAGTTACTTTTTTATTTCATTTAGGCATTCATTCCGTTATTAGTGTCCCACAAAGACAACTATCTTCCTCTGTCACCTTTTGTACACAAAGACAACCAACTGGCCATAATCATGTGTTTGTGTAGGTGGCTAAAGAGAAAAGGCTATGTTGAAGAATCAGTTGCAGGTGACAACTTAGAGTGCTGTACTTGTAGTCGCTCAGCTATCTAAGCAATGCCACAGAGGGAAGGAGAAGAACACCAATAAAATGAGTTCTATTTTCCATTGAACTTAGCCATCCTGCTTTTTTACAGGCCTACGTATATTCTCACTTTCTCCACTCCCCTCAGTCCTTGTCGAGCTGTCTGTAGACAGCTTACTCAGGAAACCCTGAGTGACAGACAGACATGGGCTTTATAGAAAAAGATATTATGGGGATAATATAAGCCATGGTGACCAAGGTCTGGCTCTAAGACTTGACTCTTCATGTTAATGCCTTCTGAAATAGTTTGAAATTCTCTTGCCTTCCTAAATTCTCTGGAGTTCAGTTTATTTTATTCTTTTATTATTTATTTTGAGTTGGAAATCTCATTTGTCCCAGTCTGGATTAATACATAGCCTATTGTGGTGGTTAGTGTTAATTGGCATCTGGACAGATTCTAGAATTACCTGGGAAATGGGCCTTTAGGCATTCCTGTAGGGGATTAATTTGATTACTTTGAGGCAAGACCCTCCCGTGATGGGTGGTAATTCCAGTCCCTGAATTATGAACTGAGAGAAAAGGAGAGAGAGGAAACTAAACCCAAACATCCAACTTTCTGCTTTTTAAGTACAGACTCAGCGTGACCTATCATTGGTCGCAAGATCCTTCAGCTGTGACTTCCCTGTAGCAATGGATTGTAACCCAGAACTATGAATTGAAATAAACCAATTTCCCCAAGTCGAATTTGTCAGGATATTTTGTCTCAGCAACAGGAAGTCAAACCAAGACACTAATGATGACTTTGAATTTCTGATTCTCCTGTCTTTACCTCCTAAATGCTGGGATCACAGGCATTCACTACCATAAGCATGTTATGTTTTGCTAAAAATCCATCTCAGGACTTGTGTTTGCTAGACAAGCACTCTACAAGCACTGTGCTACACAGCCAGTTCCAAGGTTCCCCTGAACACACTTACAGAGTTGCTTAACCCTCTGGAGTAAGTCTATATTGCCCTGAATAATATAAACGAGAAAAGACATGATCCTCCATTGACCGTCTTCTCCTTACCCATGAACCCTAATTCTCCTGTTTGTGTGTGGAGACTGGAGCCTGCAGGAATCACTTCTACCCTGTGGAATGTGCCAGAGTGATGATGTGTCACCGTGAGACGTGGTCGGAAAGCATGTGGTCTCTTCCTGGTCCTCCACTCAGGATGAGTCAGCAGACAGCAGCCATGTTTGTAGGACTCCTCAGACTCCCTGAGGCATGAAGCCCTTCTGCACAGTTGCGGAGTGAGTCATAGCGCCTGTAGATTCTCCTGTCCTTTTGTGGATTGCTTTTTCACTGGACATCTTCTTCATGAGACTTCCTGGAACATTCTACCCAGTTTAGCTGCTCTGGGTCTCTGGAATGTATGAAACTGAGATAGTAAAATGTCATTGTTTTAAGTCACTCTGTTTGCGGGTGGTGTGGTTACATGGAAGTAGACAGAGCTGGCGGATGCTATGTTACCCTATGGAACGGCAGACAGAAATCTTGAGCACTTGTTCTAATTTGGTAGTGCATGGTTGGATACCTTGGAAGAGTAGAGCATGATTTCTTACACTGCCTAAGCCTATGGCTGTTTGTGTGGTGGTCATTTTACCTCTTCTGTCTTGGTTGAGCCTCAGCTTATTGCCTTACACGTTCACACTTCTAACAGGAGAAGCAGGTTTTTACTTCGCTGGTATCCACAGACAGCGCGTATTTTTGCACGAAGGAATTTAGAGGGAGAAGGAAGCCAACATTTTGAAACACAAATGAGTCAAACATATCTATTGAATAAGAAGTAGAAATGTCTATAAATTCTTGACTTGTTTTTCCTAATTGCTTCGAGCCACACTTCACCGACTCTCATCCAGCTTCCCAGTCTATGTTGTTTAGATTATTTTAACAGATGGTAACCAAGTACCAGACAGATCTCAAATTAGCCCCAAATGATGTGGTGCTGTGCCAAACTCCCTCAACCCCAGAGCTAACGACTCAGAATGGGTACTGGATCCGGAACAGGGAACTCATGCAAAGTTCTGGATAATGCTAAGCGTCTTTGGACCTAACTGAAAAATTAGATGATGATTCTTACTGTGAATAGAAAAACCTAAAAAAGATAGATGAACAAAGGAGACACAAGTTTCCCCAAGTCACTGGTTGCGCTTCTGTGGAGGCAGAGGGTGTGAGAAGAGAGTAGCAGTATATCTTTCTCTAATAGAAGGCATGATATATAGATCAAGGGTCTACCTTGGTCACTGTCAGTGAAGCCAACCTAGGTCCCCACCTTATCTTGCAATATTGACTTTTGATTGCCCTTGCCTCCTTCATTTTATTCATACTAGGCAAGTGCCCCATCACATAGCTATGGCCCTCATGTCTTCTAGTATTTTCCTGTTGTGATAAAAAGTTTCAGTGTCTCAGGTCACCAGGCCTGGCTTGAGCTTTCAAGCTTATTTTTTGCACCTAGCTAAACATATGTTTATATTGAGGAATAAATATTTATATGCATGATTGAATTATCAAGCTCATATAAGCAAACATCGCATAGAAACGCATTCAGGCTAAACTTGATATCCCCTTTGCTAATGGGGAGAGGGCTAAGACTGGAAGACTGGGACTGGGTTGGTGTTGTAGCACATGACTATAATTCGAGCTTTTGGGAGGTTGGCAGGGCTATTCTTGACTCCGTAGTATTCACCTATCCAATGAATACATACATAAATAATTAAACTTTGGAATCACGGAACATAGCAGTTGTGAGAGCTATTCTTAGTTGTCAACTTGAGTAGATCTCCAGTCAACTAAAATGTAAATCTCTAGACACTCCAGTGAGGGACTGACTTCATCAGATTATTCGAAGTGGAAAGGCAAACCTATATGTGGTCAGCACTTTCTGTTCCGACTCCCATACAAGGACTTAGAAAATGAAACTTTTTTTTTTTTGGCCTGCTTTCCTTCACTTTTGCTAGTTGCCAATATCCTGTTGTTGATGTATTTCTTGTTGATATTGGAACCAGCCCAACACAGACTGAAGACCAGCAGCTCTCTAGGCATTCTCAGGCCTTCAGTGTCAGATTGCAAATGCTGGGGCAGCCAGTCTCATAGACTAAGCTACTCCTAGATTCTTAGCCTCTTCAGTACAGAACAGCCATCTTTGGACTACTCAGACCTGATTGAGAAAGCTAATCTATTAAGTCCTTTTGTAATGTAGACACACACACACACACACACACACACACACACACACACACACACACACACACACTCATCTTCTCAGGTCTGTCCCTGATTACTACATATTATAGTCCCAGGAGGGGTTCAAAAGGAGTAGAATGTAAGGATAGATTTCCGTAGTGTGCTTGGTGGTATCTGGAGCTGTCTCTCTAACCCAAATGAAACATATAGAATATAAAGACACCCCTGGTAGCACAGAGAGGGCTGGGAGCACATACTGTGAAATAAAGAAGGAATTGAGGTAAATATATTTGATGACTGTGATTTACCTCTCGTGGGGAACAACAAATTTAATGAGCCTACCAATAAGACTTGTGTTTGTGGGAGACTAAGGGAAACAATGATACTGGTTGCTGGCCTCTAACATCTGTGAACAAAATGGCACAGGAAAAGGTGAGCTCAGCCACAAAATCAACCAGTTACAGATGTACATATATGATCTGGAGTTTTCTAAATGTGCCTGGAGGAGAATCTTCTCTCCTGTAACCTTAGAAAGTTAATGCATGTTTTCCACGATGGATAGGTCTATTATCATAGAGTGTATACCTTCATTTATTGTAGAATTATATGTTAATGAAAAATCGAAATAAAAAGTTAAAATGCACTGTCACTTAGATATACATACGTAGATACATATAGATTTCCAACTATCTATATAGATAGATATATACATATCACTCAGATATATAGACATAATCTAATGCCCAGAACATTAATAGCTATTTTTTTAATATTATAGGAAAAATTTAAAGCACTGCCACATTTCTTTATGGTTAGGTTTTGTATCTTTTTGTTTTTGAGACAGGGTCACATGTAACCCTTATGGAATAGAGGGTGACTTTAAACTATCACTGTCCCTCTGCCTCATGAGTGTTGGGGTTACAAGCATGTGCCGCCATATCTGGTTCTTGGCAGAGCCGGGAAATGAACCCAGTGTTAGGCAAGCACTCTACCAGCTGTGCTACAGAACCAGTCCCTAGCTTATTTATAATATATATAGACTTGAATATGCTGCGAGAACGAAGTCCTTGACAGCTAGCTTTCTCCTGTCCTTGTGGGATAATCACATGTATGGCAGATGCTTCCTTTTTTTTTCCTTTTGGTGGGGGTCGTTGTATGAAAGTGACTACACCCAAGCTATGAAGCTATTCCAAAGACTCTATTACTACTCTGGATTTTTAACACTTGACTCCTCTTTTCTGGGGAGCATCAGTCACGCGGTGACAGAGCACATCTGTGTGAGTGAGGCGAGCATCTGTCAGCTAACACACTCCGACAGTTTAAATGACTTCGTGTTACTCCATCTTTATTAGGACGCAGCTCCTAAGTGTCAGACTGGGACATGGAGGAGAAGTGTCCCCATGGCAGATCACGCTGACGCTGATGTCTCGTGACGCGTGGTTGTAGAATTAGTGCTAGCGTTGACGCAAAGCTCTCCAAGAACAGCTTCTTCACACGTTCAGCATTTTGCTTTTTCCTTTTGGATCCCCAAGTTTCCTCCAGAAAACCCAGGAAGTTGGATGTTTCCAGTACCCCTCCTGCCACTGGCGCTGGGAGTCTTCTATTTATTGAACACCTCTACTCTCTGAAGGAATGTTGCTAAACCATTGTAGATATGACTATAATACACAACGGTTTCATACACGGTGTTTTTTAATGGTAAAAGGACATTTGCTTACAATCCCTTCTAGTCCCAGCAATCAGGAGGCAGAGATAGGTGGATCCCTGGAGATGATTACTCAGCCAACTTCTTACACTGTGCAAGCTCTAGACCAGTATAAAGGACTGTATGAACAGAAAAGTGGAAAGTTCATGGGAAATGAACTTTCTTGTTGTCCTGAGGCCTGTATATGCCCACACACAGGTACCCTGCCCCCACATGCATCTATACACATGCTATGCACACCAAATAGATATTTATGTGTGTGCTCGCACACACACACACACACACACGTGCATGCGCATCCAAGCGTGAATGCCCATATGTAGTCATTATATCCACATAGGTAGAAACTTATCTTGCCCAGTCATGGGTGATAGATGATAGATTTGGGCCATTTGTGAAACAGGAAGTGAACTGTCACCAGAGATCACATATGCCGAGAGTGTATGTTGAATTTCGAGTCTTCAAAACCATGAGAAACCAATATTGTTGCTGATAAGCTATCCTAAGAGCGGTATTTTAAAAATAGTAGTCAGAATACACGAACAAACACATCATATAGCAGCTTACCTTCCTTGCTCAAATTTCGGATTACAAAACAAGTTTTCCTTAGGATTGTGGAGTGTGTGTGTGTGTGTGTGTGTGTGTGTGTGTGTGTGTGTGTGTGTGTGTGTGAGAGAGAGAGAGAGAGAGAGAGAGAGAGAGAGAGAGAGAGAGAGAGAGAGAGAGAGAGAAACATGGGAAGATTTACTTGTCCAGCTCTAAATGAGTACCTCATACAATTTTTCAAGGGTGTAGCAAGCTGAGAGTTCAACTGTATGTTGACATGGTAGCGTTTATGAGGACTTTCTGCATTAACTGTCCAGGTAGCTATATTGACAACACGTAGCTGTCTTTCCCCTGAGTCTCGAGAAAATTGTACCCAGTCTGGACAGGCTCCTGTCACCTAACTTAGAAGTCCAGGAGTGTTCTAAGTCTAGCATGTAGACTAGTGTTTCCCGAGTGTGAAACAGTCACATGTTCAACTAAGGACAAAGGGGACAGGCACAGACTTGAAGAACTGACTCCTTGCTTATCACTCAGCAAACCCCACTCTACGCCATTGCAGTTGCTGCTCTTCCTCTGTTTATGCTTTGACCTCCCTCAGCAACTCACACGTGGAGGATCCTGCAGTCCTTGCCATTTTTGTGAGAGGTCTGTCTCTAAGGTCTAGGGGTGCTTCAGAAGTGTCCTTACATTCTGCCCGCGTATGCCGTCGTCTATCCCTGGGTACAAGGCTGCTTTCCCCATTAGGGTAGTGCGGCAATGGAGAGCTTGTGTCATATGTAGATACTGTTTAATTTTCTGATGGTGGATTTTCATATTGCTCTCCACTGAGATATGCCGTTTGACATTTCTACCAATGGAAGACTCGGACTCCCATTTCTCCAACTTCATCCAACAGACTGGAGAGATGTCTTGCTTCGAATGAGATAGGGTTTTACATAGCTTAGACTACCATCATCGGCTTTGCTAGCAAGCCAAGACTGGCTTTGACCTGTCCATCCTGTCTCAGTCTCCTGCTTGTTGGCAAGAGAAGTTTGTGTCACTGCACCCTTCCAGTTGACAAAGGGAAGAAGCCCAAGGCTGATGGTCACCTGTCCTTTGTCCTGTTTTCGTAGCATAGTCTTATCAGCACACCTTGTTTGAGAAGAAAATCTGTCGCTGTCAGAAGAATCTTGTTTTTGAAAAAGAAGTCGGGGAGGATGACTAGGAGGGTGGGGTGTAAAGTAAGACACAGAGCACACAGACTTTGAACCTTGGGAAGAGATTAATGATTTATTGATTGATTGATTGATTGACTAATTTTTGTGTTAAGTATAGCCTGGCAGTCAACACGGTGGTCATAGACACTGTGGTCTGTCTTCCCACTCTGGTCCTCACAGACACTGTGGTCTGTCTTCCCACTCTGGGCCTCGGGTCCCTTCCGAGGACAAAGTGAAACAAAGTTGCTAAGTGTGATTCCCGCTAATCCAATTACAGCTTGAATGCGGAACAAACACCTTTATTATCTCCACCCCCACGTGCCTGTGCCTGTGATCTCAGTGTCTGGGGGGTGGGTGGGGAGGGGGAACTGTTCCTCAAAGTGATTAAGGGATGCCTTGAATAAACACAGGGCAAAGAAAGACTCTATTGTTTAATAAAAGATAGGAATCCGTGGGCATTTCAATGGGAGAGGGAAATAAGCAGGGTGCTCATTGTAGCTCATACTTTCCTAAAATTTCAAATGCAACACATTTTACTCCGAAAAGGGCCTTCCTGGACAGACCAACACATAAGGCATCCTTCTTTTACATAAACGCTCACAAACTCCATAATCCATGCCAATGCTTATTTTGGAGTTGCGATTTCTTTCCTCTTTTTCTGTTTTTTAAATCAGCTTGTCTTTAGGGGAAATATGATTTACAGCTTATGACCACTCCTTAATGTTTATCTCATACTCTGAAGTTCAATTTGTAGCTGGTTGTCTTTCCGTAGCGCCAGGAATACTTGATGGAAGGTTACTAACCACATCTTCCAGTCAATTTAGGGCAGATGATGGGAGGGTAAGTACTTTTGTTTTGGTCAGCGTGTTGCCCTCAGACAAACTTGCCTGGATCTACCGGATTCATCTTTTGGAAACCACCTGCAGTTCCTGCCTTGGTGACAGTGGACCAAGATGTGTTGTTAATCATAACTCCCGGCATCTGTGAAAGGTCTTCTGGTCGTTCTGTCAACTGAAGGACTCTGAGATGACCCTAAGACCAGGTTCAATTATCGTAACGTAATGTCCCCTTCAAATTTTGAGTCCCTCTATAAAAGCAACATCATAGTTACCAGTGGAACAAAGTGCAATGGGAGAAGTAATCAGATGGGAAAAAGAGGATGCTACCCTTCAAGGCTAACTCCAGTTGGTGAGTAACCTTAGAGCTTGAGCAAGCTTAAGTACTTCTTTTGACCTCCAGTAACCTCTACTCGCTGTTAGTTTTCCACTGACCATCCTGGGTCCTGTGATGCTTTTTTTTTTTTCTTTTCTTTTTTTCTGGCATTGCCACATCAGTCTTGTTCAGATAGTCACAGCCAGAAGCTACTGTTTCAACAGCTAAATGTCAGACCAGAGCATCCGCAACTTTCTGGAAAAAAAAAAGAATAAAGCAAGGAAGCCAAAGGGAAGAAGTGTTGTAGTGCTTGAGAGCCCCAGAGCCCCAGTCCTTCTGCACGGAGTTCTCTTGCCAAAGGACAAGACCAAAAATAATCCCAGTATGTCTGCATATAGCTTTTGGCTGGGGAAAGAATTTTGTTACTTGGCCACACGGCTTCGTCTAGGGTAATTGGTCGCAAAGGAAATAATTTGCTCAGCTTGGGTTAAGACAAACAACCAAACTAGATGAGAGGGGCTTGGATCAGAAGATATCAGATATAATGTTGGAGTAATTGCCAGCCCCATAAAGCACTGGAAGGTGAGCTACACACCACAGCAGGATTGATTCTTGTTGGGATAAATTCCTTTAAGTGCTCGACAGAACGAGTCTGGAACCATCTCCAAACCCCACCAATTCTAGGCTTGTGGTTTGTCTGCCTGTGAAGTAAGGACATACCACGGTATTGCATGCATCCTGAGAGAAGCCTTGCTTATTTCCATATAGAGGTCTATAGATCTGTGTGTGTTTCTGTATGACTTGGGTGCTACCCAAGACATGCCAGGATTCTATAAATATTCTCTGGATCCTTGTTGCTTTCTACTCGTTCTAGCACCACTAATCAGGGAAATTCAGTGTTGGAGTGAGGCAGATATGCAAAGCATTGGTATTGTCTTCCTCCGGGAAGGGCTGAGGTCTAAGCATGGAAGCTGTTGTCAGCCACAAAAGCTTTCAAGCAATGATATTGTTATGAAAAACAGCCAACAACCCCCCATAGCCTTCAGAAGTCCTGGGGTGTGAGAATCAGGTGTCCCTACCTCGAAGAATCTAATCCCATTTCTGTTCTGCTGTTAAGGTTCAGATCATTCAAAATCCCATCTTTTTAAAGTTTATTTATTGTTGGTCATCTACTGTGTGCATGTAGGTGGTTCGGTATAAGTGACCACTGCAACAGTCAGAAGACAACCATTTGTGTCTAACCTCACTTTTCTCATTGCACAAGAGAGGGTCTCCTGATGCTTGCCACTGCCTACGCTAGGCGAATCATTCTGCAAGCTTCTGTGCCATCTCCAGTCTCTGCCCCTCATTTCTCTGTAGGCTGCTGAGATTACGACCATACAAGACCAAGTCTGGTCGTATGTGAGTTCTGGACTCGGCCTTCAGCTCTTTGGTTTAATGGCAAGCACTTACCTATTGAACCATCCCCCTGTTTGCTTTGACAATGCAAATTCAAAAGACCCATTCTTATCCCTGTGGAGGTGGAGGGAAATGTTAAAAATTCTGGACAAGAGGGATAGGAGCTTCCAGGCCTGATTCTTCAGGCATTTTGTGACTACTTGTGTCCTCCAGGTACAGATGTGTTTGGTAGACTGTGTATTGGATTAAAAACTCTACCTAGGTGAGTTATGAACCTGTCTAAAAGCTTTGTAAAAACTAAAACAAGCTAAACAACAAAAGCCCCTAACATTACTGCTATTAAATGTGAAGTATTTGGAGGCCAATATCTTTTAACTCAGGAAAAGTAAGAGCTCCTTAGAGTAGATGGTTTTGTTTCATATTTACCTTTTTTGTAGTTCTCTCTTCTCTTTTCTTCATTTTCCATGAAAACTCAATATCTGGCAAACACACTGGTCCTTCTCTCTGAATGGTTTCTGCTGATATCAGGCTATACTGTTCTCAGTGTCAGGATTCATTTCTCACGAAATATCAGGAGACCCTTCGAAATATATTCTCTTAATGCCACTGTGGTGGATTTGCTAAGCAAAGGTTTTACAACTTACGTCAAGACAAATGAAGATTTTTTTTTCATAAACTATTTTTGGGGCATTCCCCAGCAATCCATTTAGATCTTGTGATACGGGGATGTCAACATCGTGATTTTCCAAATAGACTTCCTTTTTGAAGGGATAGAGTAAAACATATAAATATTTCATAAGAAAGCTCATAAATCAGTGCTATATTTAGAAATATGACCAATGAGTCTACAGTTATGTGCAAATAAATTTTGAGTAGATTCTTCTAAGGCGTGATACTACCCCATGATTTTCTGGAAGACAGACAGCTGCACTTTTTTTGTGATGTCTTCAGCAACTTTGGTGCTGTACAAAAAATTTGCATATATCTTATAAATTCCACTGAAAGTACCTAAAGAGGACATCTGTTCCCGACCAATCTGTACTCATCATCTGGCCATCAGCTTTCAAGGCTGCCCTATTTGATTCCAGGATGCCAATCAGACTGGGCAGAGATATGAACGGCTTACACAACATGAACATTATGCACCCCTTATGCCTCAAGAGTCATACGTAAATGGATAAACAAATAAAGTAATATTAAAAATATAGTAACAGTATTTTCCCTCAGACCACCATGCTATCTTTCCTACTCCCTTATCTTCTCTTCCTCTCTCCCCTTCTCTCCCCATCTCTCTGTCTCCTCAAATGTTATGTCAATCCCTTCCAGGGGAGCCTATGCTTTTGTTATGACATTATTTATTTTAATTTCTTTTTCATTTCTCTCTTCTGAGTAGAACTTTGCTTTTTGATCTTTACATTCACTCTATTAAACATAGTGTTTGCCATAAATTATAAGACTCTTAATGCTTCTACTGTTAAGGGTCCAGCAGAACAAACAAACAAAGAAACAAAACAAACAAGTTTCAAGTAAGAGGAAGAGCCCATTGGAGCTGCAATCACCTGAGAGTCAGGTGATCTGGACTCTGGGTGGCTGCATTTGGGGTATTTCTCCGGGTCGCAATTCTTCTGTGTGGGTCTTTGTTTAAAGAGGAACGTTGCATATTATTATTCTAATCAGACGTAGTTTCTGAGAAGTCCAGCTATTCTTTTTCTCTTTCTTTCAAAGTGATTTAGTGAGCTATCAGCTCCCCTGATAAGATAGTTAGCCAAACGGGCCCGGGCTTAAGCACGACCTCAAGTCTTGTGATCTTCAAAAAGGACGGACTAGATGAAAAGAAAGGTGTCCTGGTCACAAACCCTCCACTGTAATGGGGAAAGAGATTGTGTCACAATGGAGGGTCTTACTAGATAACAAGAATTGTCACTGATATGTAATCCCTTAGTGTTCCCATGAGGAATAACAGATGTAGAGAAGCCTTTCTGTTCTTGCATATCTCAAAGGAGGGAAGCTTGGATTCACTGTTACACTTTAGATGCTATTTTTCTAAGTAGGACGCCGAGATTTGAGGAGCGAGTGTAGTGTGCCTTATTATTGTCCTCTCTTCAAGATTTGCTCAGACTTCTTATCTCACGGACACTCCTCAGAACAGCATGGACACGGACTCAGACCACGTACCTGTGAGATGCCAGAAAGCTCAGAGGCAGAGAGAAGTCCCATGACTTCTTTCAGCTACTTCACTGGTGAGGTTCAACATCTAGAACTGAACATTTTGTTTACTGTGTACTCCTTCCTAAGGGTCACATAATACAAATAGTTTTAAAAATATGTTCTACTTACTGGTCAGTGTCGAAAGAAATTGAGACTTCATTGCTATTTTAGTTAACTGAGAAAAGAATCTTTAAAAACACTTCATTGTGCCTCACGCTGTAGTCATATGATTATAAACCTACTGGGTGATTCTGGAGAGCAAGTAATATCTATTATTTGAATATTCCACGTAAGGAAAATATCTAAACTGGTCCTCTGTTTTGTGCACTTACATACTCTCATAGGTGGATATCTACGTTTTGGTATTTAAATATTTGGTTTTGCTGTTCAGTCAACAACTGTTCTCACCTAGAGAGTAAAATATTTTTTAAAACGAGTCAGAAATACAAGTTGGCAGACACTCTCTCTTGTAAATCCTCCTTATTTTCACCACGTTATCCAGTCTTTTAGAAAACTTTTTTGGCTTAACAAGTTGGTAATTATATTTTGTGATGTATGTTTAGGTAAAAGATGAATATTTTATCTGCAGACTGGAAAAGTAACAGAACAGCAGCCAGTGCTCCTTACAGAAAACCAGGAACAGGAAATGTCAGTTAAAACAGAGTCGAGCCTGAACTATAGATGCTGATAAGTTGTAAATTAATTGAAATATACTGCATCACTATTGTTTTTTATTTTATCACATGTGTCTGTGGGTAGATTCTATTACTAGGTTGATTCTGTCTGATCTCTAACCAGAAGAAAATAAAGGGAAGGGAAAACCCCTCGGATAGTCCTCTAGCTAGGACTGACAGGCAAGCTCCTCTCCCTCCTAGCAGAGAGCTTCAGTTACTCCTCTCCAAATCTCCTTTATCTGGAATGATCTGGCCAAAGCTCAGGGGCCGAATGCCTGGGCCATGAGATCATTAGGAAACCTTCAGGAGGAGGGGCCTGGGTTGCTTAAGGGGGAGATAAAGTTCCAGAACGTGTGCTCAGGACTATGCAAAACCTTGGAATTTAGACTGAAATGTTTGACTTCAGCAGACCTTTAACCTGAGACTGCATTAGAAAAATTCAGTTTACCCCAAACAAGCGTTAGAGGAACGCAGAGTAGGTGTCCTAGGAAAGGTGCAGGAGAAAACAGCCTCTGGAATGGAATGAGGAAACTCCTAAGATTCAGAAAGGAATGAGGAACAGAAGGGTAAATCCAGTAATAGGGAAATCATCGCAAACCAATAATACAGAGTATGAGGGTGAGCCAAAGTGCCCAACTTTTGCCTAATGTTAGTCCAGTGTTGAAGATGACATTGGTTCTAAAATGTAGACGTTCGATTATGTATGTTTTTGATAGCAGGGCAAATCAAGAATATATTATTCATTCAGATGATAAGATGATACTTTATGTGGCTTAGTCTAAACTGGAAGTAGCCCACACGAACCTGTAACAGCCACTGTGCTGAGATATCTTTGGGGCTTAGCTGCTCCCAATCTTCTATTAATTTGGTGCCCTCAGGTGATGTTGATCACAGTGGCTGGCTCACAGCTTTGGTTCAAGTTATAACTAATCTGATGGTGGAGTACATCGCTAGAAAGTTCCCAATGCACTACCCCGTAGGTCCCTCCTTAGTCTTACAGTGGATGAAGAAAATACATGAAGGGGTTGGGGATTTAGCTCAGTGGTAGAGCGCTTGCCTAGGAAGCGCAAGGCCCTGGGTTCGATCCCCAGCTCCGAAAAAAAAGAACCAAAAAAAAGAAAATACATGAAGAACATTAAGTTGGAATTCGGTCTGGTGGTATGCAGTTACTATTCCATATCTATTTTTTGGAAGATGTGTTTAAGATTTGGCAATTTCTCTACTATATTAGTATAGTTCCAAAGAGAACCTATGAAATATTTATATTTCAGAGTCCAACTAATCTCTGTGAGGGAGTCCTAGCCATGTATAATAGATTCACTTTCAAAGGTTTTCAAAGGGCAGAATCCAAGGTTGATTTGCTCGGGACCTGGACTGCTTTGCCTCCACAAAGTATTTCTCTGGAGGCTCTGCTGTCTCAAAACCTGTTAAAAATCAGAGTAAAGCCCTAGGCTCCATGCCAACACCTTCTGCCCACCAGGACCCTGAAAATTTAAATTTAAGAATGCTTTTAACTGGACACTGCTGTTCTAGTGTGTAGTAAGAAGAGATTAAAAAACAAAACAAAAAAAAATTTGAAAGGTAACCTTGGCTTTATCTGACTATAGAAGAACATCCCTTTGACTTTCTTTAAAGAATCCATTATCCTTTTTAAAAAAGAAAGCAAAAATATTTCTGCTCTTGTTAAGTAGTAAACAACCTTTCTTCAAACGTACCACACCACATAGATACACACAGATACTCACAGACAGACAGACAAACAGACAGACAGACACTCACAGACACATAAACACACACAGACCTCTAATTAACCTCTCCATGGGTGAAGCTTCCATAAAAATGAGAAAAACAGAGACCAAGGCTGAAAGGTAGCTCAGGAGTCTACCAGCATCACCAGCAGTGAGAAGAACTCAAGCTTTGGAAACTTCTGGAATAAAGGGGAAGAAGAGGGTCAAACTGCTTGAACAATGGTTGAGGAAACAGAATCGGCTCCAGGGGGGTTAGAGACATCTGGCGAGCTCTGCGGAATGCAAATTCCAGCCTAGTTCTCCACAACTGTCATGTAGTCATGCTTCAGGGTCACAGGTCGCAGAGTCCCTCTCCTAGCACACCTTGCCTTTTGTTTACTCGCAACACAGCTGCTCATAAAACCTAAGGCAAGTTTCTGTGCGTCAGAGGTGGTGAATCTGAGGGAAGGGGAGGTCAGAGGTTGGGTGGGTCAGCTGCTTCCTTTATCTCTTTCCAGATCCTCTGCTTCTCATTCCTGAGCAGGCTTTTCTTAAGTCTGTTCCTTCTGTTGCAAAACTATCGCCACAGTGACCTTGTGTGTGAAGACCCAGCATCTGGAGTGCATCTCCACTAAGTAAAGACATCATGAGGCTTCAGCTGGCTTACCAGGAAGTGATAGACCCTAAGCATGGCCCTCAAGAAATAAAAAGAAAATATGTGTACACCCGCATCTGTTTACGTGTGCGCATGCGCATTTGCCTCTGTTCCTGTATGCATGTGTGCCTCTGTATTTGTCCTTGGGCACATGACTACGTGTAATTCTGTGTGTTTGTATGTGAATACACGTGCATGTAACTCTCTTTGGAAGTACATATGTGTACTTTATGAGTGCATTCTTGATTGTGACTATGTGCATAGGACTGCATGAATGTGGACTTGCCTTTCTGTCTATTGCAATTAGACATATAAATGTGTGTGTGTGTGTGTGTGTGTGTGTGTGTGTGTGTGTGTGTGTGTGTGAATAGTGTAGATGCATACATAACTGAGTATGTATCATTTTGGGAACTCATGTCTGTATTTATCTATGTGTGTTTCTTTAGGCATGCCCCTGTTTATGTCACAAATGTGTAAATGCGTTCCTGTGTGTGTTGATAGGTATGCAGTGGGTGCATTTATTTTTGTCTATGAGTGTATGAATAAGTTAGTAATTACATATGTACATATATGTGTCCACAGGCATGTGTCAACTCAATGCACACGAGTCTGTGTATGCATTGAGATCTACAGGACTATAAGTCTATCTGTGTCTAAGGTATTAGCGCAGGAGTGTACCCGTGTGAACAAGTATACAAGTGTACATGCATCTGTGTGTTAGTGAATGTGTACATGGTTAAATGCATGTTTGCCGTCTATGGTCACGCTTGTAGTCGAGAAGGGAGAAATAGAAAGTTGGACATGGGGATGCGGGAAGGGATATTGGGAATTTTTCTGTTGACATTCATGTCTTCCTAGCTTGGGGTGATCCTGCTGTATGTGTGGGTGGAGAGATGACACGATTCTTGCCCAGAACCTCTACAGCCAGACTTACTGTGACTTTCTGCCATTGTGACTAATGAAAGAAATTCATGCACCCACATTCACTCACCATGACATTCATGCACGATGTCAACAGTAAACAAACAGTGAGGCCAATGCAGTAAGTGATGCTATTCAAGATGTCCTTTCATCTGTAGGTGACAGTTAAGGCAGCAGGCACCCTAAGAATTTAGCATGAGGAACTCCCACCCCCTTCCTTTGTGATTTGCTACGGAACCTTTGGGTCTTTGGTTTAATACACATTCACTTTTTGTTTCCTTTAAGTTATAACAAGAACTTGAAAGTAAAGCTAAGTGACATCAATATTAGCCTGTTCACCCAATGTCAGAATCAAAATTTAGTCACCGTTGTTAAGAGATGCGACTGGGATATTGTGAAGAGATTCTACTTGTTGGACATGGGCGTTGAACCTCATTTTTGTTTCTGTTTACGATACAGTCCAAAGAATTGATCTGTGAAGGCTTTGAACAAAAGAAGTGGCAGCTGCTTCATTCTCAGGAGAGGTCTAAGGAAGGTGACTGTGGAGAGAGCGCCGGTAACGCGAGTGCACGGGGAGCAGTATCTTCACAAGCTCCCACTCTAAATCCCGGTCTTCAAAAACAGCTTCGCTCATTGAGGAAACTGAAAGACGAAAAAGCAAAACAGAAAAGCCTCCACCCAGGGAAATAAAAGCAAAGGGAAGCTTCCCAAGAGCGACCAGACTTCCTTATCTGGCCTTGAGGCTTGAGTGTACCGTATACACTTACGAGTTTCCCGGAAGGGTCTGCTCTGCTGCATTCCTGATTCTCAGAGCTTCCTGGGAAATATCCCAAGCTTTGGGGATTGACATGGTTGAAGACGCAGTTTATTATAGCGGGACTGATGTTAAACAAGGTTTCATATGTGTGAACTTCCAAGGCGAGGTTCTCCTCAGTATATTATCAATATTATCTTCCACTCTAGCATTTGTGGACACGTGCCCTCAGAGCTTGCATTTTCCCAAGCCTTAGATTTACTCTTAACACTAACATCGGGAGTGAGGAAGTAAAGCCACGTCAGGCTGAGGACCTGATTATTTATCTGGAGGTCCCCAGTGCTTAATACAGGCTCTGACATGAAGGAGGTCTTCCTGGTAAATCTTTAAAGTGGATACCCTGTCAGGGAGTGATTGTAGTTTAACCAAATCAAAGGTGTTTAGTGCTGGAGGTGGTGGGACCCACTGGGCTGCATGTTAATGTTCCTGCGAGACTGCCTATCAGAGGCTGTAAACTTTTAGGAAGAGCACCCTACCACCGCCATCCTCAAAGTGAATTCTACCTGTGTGGAAGAATAAAAAAGGTAACTTTGGGAAAGACACCTTTCTCACCAGAAGCCACAATTTTAGCATATTTTGAGGCTCTGAGAAATTTTATTGCTATGAAGTCTACTGAACAATCATTCTTTTAGTTAGTGCCAGATTTAATCCACTGTAGATTCCTATTTTTTCCCCCTTAAATATATCTTTAAACCATCTTTTGGGATTAGCTTCCATGGAAGTAATAGGAAATGACATCACCTAAGAGGACCTTGAGCTATTGGCCTTTGTGTACATGTGCACATGTATACATATGAGTGTGTGTGTGTGTGTGTGTGTGTGTGTGTGCACGTACAAGCTCATGCGCGTGTGCATGTCTCACATGCTCCCATGTGTGTGTATATTCATTTGGAAGCCGAAAGTCAATGTATATGTTGTTGAAGTTTAGTCTCCACTAGAGAGAGGCAAGGAGACGGTGGGAACTTTAGCTATCCTAATGGGAGCATAATGCCTTCAAGAGGATTTAACGTGGTTCTGAAAGGACTAGCTTGCTTCCCTTGAAAGCTGGTTGTTAGGAAAGAAGAATAACATGGTGCCTCTTAGCATGTGATTTTTTAACTCTCCTCTCTCCATGGGTTCCTGCCATGTAGTACTTTCTCCCAAAAGGCCCTCACAAGAAGCTGATGCCAGTATCATTGTTGTGGATCTCCAGAACTGTGAGCGAAATAAGCCTTGCTTTCTTATGAAGTTTCTAGCCTCAGGTTTATATTACAGTCAGCTAAAAGGTCCAGACACATACACACATTTTGTGATTCTTGAATCTAAGGCCCTCACTCATGGGGTAATTCTAGGAAAAGGCTCAGTCTGTAGCTTCCTAATGCTTATTTCCTTTAAGTAAAAGTTATATACACATACTTGTGAATATATAAATTATACATGTGAAATCTTATCACAACTTCCAGAACACAGTGGTCATTTAATCAAATATAATCCAGAAAAGAAGGGGTTAGGTGGAGGTGGAGAGGGAGGAAGCAAGGGAGACAGACAGACAGAGAGACAGGCAGACAGACAGACAGACAGACACACACACACACACACACACACAGAGAGAGAGAGAGAGAGAGAGAGAGAGAGAGAGACTATAAATATAAACTATTGAAGGAAACACATCATTTAAAAATATTTTGAGGGCATGCAAATGTACTGTTACAGGGCTGGACTTATGACCCAGTGGTTAAGAGCACTTCTGCTCCTGTAGATGAGGTCTGGGGTTCTGTTCCTGCCACCCACAGTGGGTGGCTCACAGCACACTGAGACTTCAGCCCTGTCCTTTCCTTTTGCCTCCACTTCTGCCCTTCATGGGTGCTTACTTGAACACAGTACACTTACATACACTCAACACACACACACACACACACACTCAAGATAAATAATGAAATCTTGAAAGGGATCAAATTGCCTATCCAAATAGTACCTCTGAATCTCTTAGATTGTTAAACTAATGTCAGCTACATGGAAAAAAAAAGATTTGGTTTTCGATTATTGAATCAAATAAGCACACCAGACAGTCAATGAATGGTCCCAGAAAACAGATCCAGCTCACACTAAGAGCTAAGAACACATCCATTGGGAATGCCACACTGTGGTATCAGACATGGATATTAGTTTCCTTTTTAAAATCCCCTAGAACTCAGTGCATTGCGTGAACCAAGTACAGAGACAGAGGGATGTGAAAACCAGTTTTTCTCCATTAGAGAGACTAGGTTTTAATTGCTTTTGAAAATGTCAGAGAAGTGTTTAAATAACTACCACACAAGTATCCCTATCTTTAACAAAAGAAATCTCCTGTAAAATGTGACCGAAGTGTAAAAGACATTCCTAGTCGAGTGGTATCTCTAGAGATCGCATTTGCAGCCTCAATATGGACTTGATGGCTGACTATTTATAGTGTTCTGTGCATGGAACATTGACTGATTTTAATGTGCTTTGCTGTGTTTTTAGGATAAGAGGCGCAGGAAGCAAAACAACATGGAGTGATCTGGAGCTGTATTTCTCCCCCTGCCCCCCCATTTACTCACAAGGATCATCTCTGTATTGGCAATAGAGTCTTTCCATCTGAGATCAGCGTTCTTTCGGGAAGCTAATTATAATCCCGTTATACTCATGGTGACATGATTTAGCTTTAAAGGGGAAACACATGGAAAACAGTCTGTGAACGTGGCAGCAGACTGGGACAATGACAGGAAGATAAGTCCCCATTTTCTATTGTTACCGCATCTGTGTCAACATTTTCTGAGTGCCGTTGAGCATCCTATTAGCAAAATACATCCAGCAGATTATTCTAACGGATAAAGGACACTGCCTGCTGGGGACCCATTTCTCTAGACTCATGACGTTACAGGAACATAGGAAATCATATTTTTGCTCTGAGTGATAACTGATCTTGTCCTTTTCAGGATACACAGTCGGCAAACCTCCTATTGTCAGTCTTATGATAGGCTTTTATGGAGAGGCTTACAACAGCATGGGTATTCAAAATTTGAGTTTGAAATTCACTCTTATTCCGACCTTAACCTGAATTGAGCATAGGCTTCCGGAGAAATTGCAGCTGAAAACACCCTTAGGTTTCTTCTGTGCTTTTAAAAAGCCAATGCATGCGGAGAAGCAAGATAGCTTAGTTTGGTCCAACATGTGCTTATTAAACATCTACTAAACCAAGGTGTAAAGTGTTGGAAATAGATGAATTCGTATTTACAAGAAAATGACCATATAATCTATTTCCTGAAAAAAAAAAATAAGCAAGGAAAGGAATGGCCTTGCCTTAATATTTAATTTGTTTGGTGATAGAATTTACATCTTAGTAACTTTTAAATGAGGTAATCATTTCCTGCACTACTGCTCTGAGGAAGTTAATGTATTGTAATATTAATATACTCCCATCTTATGAATGGAGACATGGAGACTTGGATTTAAAAGCACTCTATGGTTAGACGTGTCTTCAGGATGATGACCATGGCAACGAAAGGGTCATGTCTTTTTGTTTAGTACTTTAACTTTGTTAACTGGAAGTGTGGACCACCAGGAAGCAGTGAGAACGGAAGCTCCAGGAAGCGTGCCCAGCTTTCAATGAGGTAGAACACTCCATTAGTTGCTGTATTTGCTCACAGTGGCGAGTGGTGCAGTCTGTAGCTCCTGTCTTTCTAAAGCTGCTTATCTAAGTATAAGGGATTTTGAAGTCAACGGACAGAAGATGTTTTTGAAGATAGTGTCTGGCAGGTCCCTTAGAAGGCACAAGACACTTCCCTGGGAATCCCGCTGAGAGAAAAGATCTTTATAGGAACAGGAAATAAACATTTATAGATGAGGGGAACAGAAATGAATGAACAAAGACAGAAGTCATCTAGAAAGCCAGATGTCACAAAGGCTTTCTCATATTGGTGTTGGGGACATATATTTTTCTTTGGAATGTATTCTGTCACGGGTGGGAGGCTAAGGTGGAATGAGCCCAGATGTTCTCTGTAAGTATCCAAAAGCACATCAAGAGGATTCCCCAGGGGCTCCCAGCTCAGACTCAATAGCAGGTGAAGAGGAAGAAAAACTGATGCTGTGATCCTTTAACAGAGCTCCTCATGTTGTGGTGACCCCCACCACTACCACCATAAAATTATTTCTGTTGCTACTTCATAACTGTGATTTTGCTACTGTTATGAATCATAATGTAAATATATTTGGACATAGAGGTCTGCCAATGGGGTCACGTCCCACAGGTTGAAAACTGCTAGACTAGAAGACCTTTTTGTCAGTGGCTATTCTGAAGTATAGACTACCTGGGCTTTGCCTTCTGCCTGCTGCCTAGATGCCAATGACAACATCCACTCACTCATAAGCTGTGCAGTCTTGGGTCTTCAATTTAAACCATGTAGACTAGACCCTAGCTGCCAAATTAAGATGAGAATGGGAGTACTAGCTGCCCTGTGAGTTACTGTGAGGACAAGGGAAGGGAACGACTATGAAACACACAACTTTATACCTAGTACTAATAAATGTGCATGAGGATAGATTCTGAGATTGGCAATGTAATCATACATTATCAACATAATTAAATGTGGTGAGGGTTATGTCATCCTTAGCTCCGAGCGAAGGGAGTCTAATCCAAGGGCATGTTTCTACAGGAGGGTGGTGGGGAGAGGAGACAGGAGGCAGGAGATGGATGGAGTGCTAGCAGTTTCTGACACCCAAAGATGCTTTCCAGAGCAGACCCTGAAGTGAACCGTGAGCAGTTGGGTTTGGCAGGGAGCCATGATGCTGTACAGCGTCAAGGGGTGAAGGGAGGCAAACCATGAGAGAGATGAAATCATTAAGGTCTGAGATCTGCTCGGCATACCTCTCTCTTCCTCATCAACCTATAGACCCTTCCAGGAATCACAATAAAAGATTCAGAGAAGTGCTGTTTCATGGTGGAGTGAGAGCTGAAAGTTTGTGATGTTGAAATGTTGGTACAATGTAGTTCCATCTTCGTCTTCCCTTTTTCCAGTATCCTCCAGTCCCACATAAAGGGACAAAACTTCTTCACCATTACGCTTATACAAGTGTTAATTCTTCCATAACCTCGGACACTCGTTTAACGGACATATGATGAGTTCCTTTTTAATGCATAAAGACAAAGCCATAAAGATAAAATCAGTCTTTGGGTTGGAAAGATGGCTCAGTGGTGAAGAGCATTGGCTGCTCTTCCAGAGAACCCAGGCTGCGTTCCCAGCACCCACAGGGCGGCTCACGCCCGTCTGTCTGTAACGCCAGTTCCAGGGAATCTGAAACCCTCCCACAGACACATATTCAGGCAAAACATAAATGCACATACAAGAAAAATAAATGATATTCAAACAACAGGCTTTACATTCTTCCGTTTTCAAAAAATAATATTTAAAATCAATTGTGTCAGGGAGGGCCCTAGTTTGCGTTGTGTTTGTGTTATTTAACGTGTCCATCACACCATTCATTCCCATGAAGGTCCTAAGAAAATGATACAAAGTCATATCAAGTTTAAATTTTAAAAGGTTAAATAAAATTCAGAGATCACAGTGAGTGGTTTTTGAACAGAATGAAGAGCAATGTTCAAAAGGATTTCACAGAGATAGCATAGAAACTTGAAATAGGTAACCCTAGTCAACGTCCTTTGCTAATGTGTACTGAACTGATTAAATTAATTATGTCACTTAGCTCCTAATGCATTATTGCATTAAGGGCTAAAATGTTGAACTAAGCTCATCTTAAATAGCTGTGATATTTTACTGAAAATTGCTTGTAATGGATGCATAAGGCTTCTTATATGTTTTCTCCTCATTAGCATCTTACATGCTTTGAAAGTTCTATTATGTAACATTAATACATGTATAATTGATTATTCAATTACTCCAAAATAAATCTTGCAACTATTAAAGTAAATTTCAGAAATTCTTTAAATTAACAAATGATTCCAAATATGTATTAAATATCCTATTAAATGTATTAACTCTTAATTGAAGATAATAGTTAACAAAATATACTGACTCTTCTCGAATAATGTTGAACCATTATGAATATTTGAATATTTTTACTTTGCAGGATGTTTGAAAACCCACTTTTTCAAGTGTGTCTGTTAAGTAAACAATTTCTTAGTAGAGAACATAAATTACAAAGTTTTTAATCAAACTGTGCTCTGGATCGCCCAAGATCTTTTTAAGACTGCCGAGTTTTCTGACTGACCATCATTTTTAAAATAAAATTTTTCATGACATTATTTTAAAAATTCTTCTAGAAGCATATTTTGTGTGAATGTTTTGCCTGTATGAATATATGTAAAGGATGTATGCCTATACCCAAGAAGGGCATGAGAGAGCATCAGATCCCTTGGAATTGGCATTAATTGGTGGTTGATGGTTGAGAGCCACCAGTGAGCGCTTGAAATTAATGCTAGGTCCTCTGGAAGAACAGCAAATATTCTTAACCACTGAGCCATCTCTCTAGCCCTTGTGACTCTGTGTGTGTGTGTGTGTGTGTGTGTGTGTGTGTGTGTGTGTGTGTGTGTGTGTAAAAACAACTAATGAAGAGGCCATGAATTTGGAAGAGAGCAGGGATGGGTGTTTGGGAATGTTATAAGAGAGGAAAGGAAAGGAGTAAATAATGCAATCATATTTTAATTTTAAAAAATAAGAGAAGTAATTTTTAAAAACTACTTTTTCCTAACTCCGATGTATCACAAGTCTGCCATAGTGATTATCAGGTTGTTCAGGGAAATGAGAGGGTGGATGATGTCATTAGATCGAGGGTAATGGAGATTTCAGTCTAATAAGAATACATTGGGCTTTCCAGCGTATTCAAAAGGCTTAAATTGCATTATTGCAATTTTGTCAGCATTTATTCTAATGGACCGAAAGAATTAAAGTCCTGCAAATATGTGCATTTTTTTTATAATTATGTTATGCATTCCAATGTATTCCTCCATTCAACATGGATGGATGCGCAGCTCAAATGCCCTGATAATTTGAAATACACAATAAGATTATTTCAGGAGGGTGCAGTGTGAATAGTCACTGGCGACAACGTGTCAGCTGGGTTTTGCTAGAAGTGGAAAGAACGAAGTGAAGATTTGGTATGGGGAATAGGACTTGGGAGGGGCACTGTGGGCAGCTCCAGCGAAACCACAAAGCTTCAGGGAGGATGAGCCCTTACGACACTCTCCGAGGGACACATCGCCAATATTCAGTGTGCTTCAGCTCTATGTGCTTAACACAGACATAGCATCATAGATGCCATAAAGCTACCAAAAACCGTGTAGTGGGTGGAGGGCCACTTAAAGGGGCCCGTGGTGGCCCACAGAGGGTAGAGAATGCTTTTGCACACGATAACCTTTGAAACAGCGTAAAGCAAGGTGAGGTTTTAGAGGTATTTTGTAGCAAAGTAAAAATAATCAAAATATTATAGCAGTTTTATGGGCGCCGGAGAAATGCCGGTAACCCGTTAATTCAACTGCGAAACAATGGGGCCTGACTCTAGGGGCTGGGCAAGGCAAACAGGTCAATTTGGAGACCATCGGCCTGGGAGGCTGCTTGACAACACGAAACACACAGTCTACATTGCTTCCTTTCAGTCTGGATGACAGCCAGATGGAGAAGAGACCTCCGATTTCACAGATGAGCATGCTGATGAGGAGGGGACAGGTAGAGGCTGGAGGTTCCCAAGTACAAGGCTGGCCTCGTAACTGAAAGTAAAAAGCAAACAAATGAAATAACAGGAGTGAAGCCCCGAGGGCAAGCAGAATGAATGGAAACAGGCAACCTTGGGAGGTAGGAAATGGAGAGACCCTCTAGAATGTACCAGAGACCTGGGAGGTGAGAGACCCTCAGGACTCAAAAGGAGGGACCTTGGATGAAGTGCTCTACTGTGCGGAGAGAGAACTTGCAGAGCTCACCTCCAGCAAAAAGACAGGGCATCAAATGAGGGATGGATGGGGTTGTTATGTCACAGTCACAAATCTCTGACCCATAATTGTTCTGTCTGAAGGAACTGCAGGGAGAAAAATGGGGAAGAGCATAAGAGAAAGCAGGTTCAGTGACAGGCCCAACTGGGGATCTAGCTCAAGGGAGCCCGGGACCCTGACACTGTTACTGATGCTGTGGTGAGCTTGCAGACTGGAGCCTAGCATGGCTGCCCTGTGAGTGGCCCAACAAGCCGCTGGAAGAGTCCGATGCAGATACTTACACCAGTGAGCAGAAGCCGGGGACCCCTGTGGTTGAATTGGGGGAAAGCTGGAAGAAGCTAGGAGGAGGGCAACCGTGTAGGAGGACCAGCAGTCTCAACTGACCTAGACCCCGAGATCTCCCAGACACTGAACCACCAACAGGGCAGCATACACCAGCAGCCCCCGACATATATAAAGCAGAGGACAGGCTGGCCTGGTCTTAGTGAGAGAAGATGCACCTAACCCTTGAGAGTCCCAGGGAGTGGGGAGGCCTGATGGGATGGGAGGTTGGGTGTGGGGTGGGGGTGGGGACATCCTCTTAGAGACTGGAGGGATGGGATGGGGAGCTGTCTGTCCGGGGGCAGACTGGGAGGGGGATGAAGTCTGGACTGTAAAGTAGGACTAAAGAATCAAAATAAATAATTTTTAAAAATAAAAAGTATAATGAAATAACAGAATTTGGCCAGGGAACCCAGATGCATGAGGATTCTAGCTTTAATTCCCAGTACTGTGAAATAATAAAATGAGACAAATGGAGCCTGTGCGCGTTGCTTGCCCATTTTCTTTGTATGTCTAAATCCAAGGTATCTGTAAGCAATTTTTTTATTGACTCTTGAAAGATTCTGGTTGAGCTTCATATAAATGGATTTGGTCTCTACATTGTTCTGTTTATTGTTTTGCTTTTACAGCAGTCCTGTTTGTTTACAGTTTTCTGAGTTACTGTATGTTGTTATCATCTTCAGTTTCAATGTTCTTTGCTATGTAATTTTATATATATTTTTAAATTTATGTATATTGGTGTTCAGTCTTTCTGTGTGAGGGTGCCAAATCTCTTGGAATTGGATTATGGATAGCTATGTGCTGCCGTGGAAGTGCTAGGAATTGAACTTGGGTCCTCTAGAAGAGCAACCATGGTCTTAACCACTGAACCATCTCTCTGGCTGCTGATACTTAATATAAAGCTTGCTTTATCTTCTGTTCTCTTGTTGCTGAATGATAGGTGGCTTTCTTTAAAACTTATTATGTTAGATTTTGTGTTTGGGTGTATATCCTTGTCTGGGTACATAAAGATATGTAGATACCTGGAGAGGCCAGGAGCACCAGATCTCCTAGAGCTGAAAATTACAGGTAGCTGTGATCTGTCTGATGTGGGTGTCCTGAATCAAGCTCAAGTCTGCCACGGGAGCAGTACAAGAACTTAATTGCTAATCTGCCCTCTCAGGCCAATAGGCTGTTTCTAAAGCATCAGTTTAAACCACAAAGAAAATCAAGCATAATTTCAGTAAAAAAAAAAAAATCAAAATGGCATTGCCCAAATGTTCAGTTTCATAACGTCTTCTTTGCACAACATAACATAGAATACTTAGAGGGATTAAAAGACCACATCTCCTTTGGGGAATTATCGAAAGAAATGGTGGTTACGTTTTCTGACAATGATCTGTCTGCACGAATTCTCTTTTACTAATAATTTCATTTACTCTTAAATTGCTCAGAATGGAAGATGTTGTTGTAAAATATAAAAAATAAAAAAAGTAAGGTTGTCTTTTATCCCCTACTAGGTCCGTCACTGCAGTGCCCCAAGATATCTGCTGGATATCTTAATTCTCAGTCAGCAAAGCGTCTCACCCACTCTGCTCAATCCCATATCACACTGCCGAAGGCCTCTCTCTGAGCCTAGCAGCAATCTCTCTACCTATCTAGTTCCCAAGGCAGGTTTTCATGCCAGAAACACACATCCCAACTCCGTGGTGGTTCAGATTAGCCACCCCACACTCCCTTACACTTAAATCTACACAGGAAAGAACACACAACACAATAACCTTTGACCCAATTGATAAGATATAATTGCCCACCTAAACATACAGAGCCCAGTACCATCCACCCATTAAGAACATTAATAACAACCTGTAAGTACACAGAGCGGAATCTTAACGTCACCTGCCATGGCTTCTCTCCCTCTCCTTCCTGTCTCTTCTTTATTTCCATTCCCATCTCCTCCTCTTCCTTCAAACTTCTCTCCCACCCGCCCATCCTTCCTTTTCCTCCAATGACAGGCCTCATGTTGTTAACAGGGGACTGTATTAGTAGAGATTTGTCTCTACAACCTCTCAGTTCTGGAAGCCATGTTAGAGTTCCTATACGTATAGATATTTGGTCATTCACAGATTTCTGACAGGTTTGAAGACTGATTACAGTCTCATAGCCTATCAGGCTGTTTAACTCTGGAAATGCATATTTTATTGGATAGTTATCAGATAGTATACAAGCTAGCCAAGATATAATATAGATCTTAACCCTTTCTTAAGCTGGAATGGATAACTAAATGTTCTGTTTAACTGATATAGTGATGGACTGGGTGTTGAGTATATCATATGTTTTATAAATTGTAGAGTGGCAATAATTGTACTCAATTTATATATAAGTGGGATCTGAGGTTATTGTGTTGTGTGTTCTTTTATGTGATGGTTTGAGTGTAGGAAAGTGAGTGGTGGCTGGAGACACTGGGCCGCTGCCGCAGAGTTAGGATGTGTTTCCGCCAAGATATCTAGCAGAAATTTTGGGACACTGTGGTGCTGAATTTAGAGAGGTTAAAGACAGCCATACTCTTTTTTTTTTTTTTTTTTTTTTTTTACTTTTCATGTTTTACAACAACAGGAAGACATTTTCTTTTCTTATGAAAAATGAAAAACTGACTACATACCTATAGTAGGTCATTTAATGTTCGAATCGAGAAGGGTCACAGACATTACTGGGCCTGCTTCAAACCGAAACTACAGGCTATCTGAGCATCCAACCCTGAAGCCATGAAGTTTACCTTCAATAATTCTCCCATGGAACAGTCTCAAGACAGACATCATAAATTGTTCTCCATCTTCCTAAAATTAAAACAAGATCCTTTAATGACATACCCAGAAAACATTCAACTGTGTATGATTAGGCCCTCCAAGAAGAACTGGAGGCAAAATTAGTTATTTTGTAAGCCAAGTGCTGTGACTTGTGAAATACACACTTATCATGAAAGTGTTGGGGAATGTTTGCCAGACTTAATATTGGTCCAGCAAATGGCATAGCCAGTATTTTCCTGTTCATTAGATACTCACATTGACTGTCAGTTAAATTCATTCCTAGTTGAGACCCTGCCACTGAGAATTAGAGAGAATAAATGATTGACGCATCAAGCACCAAGAACCAATGTCACATTATGGAGAACATGGTTGAAAGGATACCTGGGTAGAAAAGAGACTCCATAGAAATGCCTGAGAGAAAAGGGGCAGAGGATGCTTAGCTGTGGGAAAGAATGCAAAACAGAGAAGTAATATTTAACAATACAATAAAATCAAGCACGCTAAAGAATGGCCAAGAAGATGGGATACATAAATTAAGTTCCCACAAGAAGGTTTCTGGAAGCCATAGAGACACTAACTCAATGTAGAGAATAAAATAACCCCCTGAAGATTCTTGACTGGTAGGGTTGCATAATGAGATAGGACTTGGAAAAAATCTAATATAACAGTAATTTATAAGATAGATGCAAATATACAGAGACGTGAGACATGCGAGCAAGCTCGAAATCAATAGCTGGAATTCAAACATTGGAGCAAAAATGGGGGGAAGGGGGCTCGTTACAGAGTTTCAAGAGTTTTTCTGTAACTCAAGTAAAAGTTTTCTTATTAAGCATTGCTCCCTGAAAACAATAAGAGTTTTTTTTAAACCTTTAATTTTAATGAAAGACTTAATAATTTTTTCAATTACCTAACTGGATGGTAGTTTCAGACTAAATCATATTATTTAAAATTGCATTTTCTATCCTAAAATGAGAATTGTTTTTTGCTTGTGTAAGTACGTATAGTGCTGGGTATGGGTATATACACGTGTGTGTGTGTGTGTGTGTGCATGTGAAGGGCAGAGGTATACCCAGGGTGTCTTCCTCAATTCTTCTCTACCACAGAAACAGTCACTCTGGGCTGGCAGAATTTGTTGGTCTAGGTAGCCAGCTTGTTCTGGGGATCCGTGTCTGCACTGCATATACTCTAGGATTGCAGGTATGCTGTCATAGACACCCAGAATTTATGTGGGTACCGGCAACCCAAACTCTCAAATGCTTCTATTTGCTGAGCTGGCCCTGCTGCCTTTTAGTTTGCTCGTTTGCTTGGCTTGTGTTTATGATTTAAGCATAAAAACACCAAGGATAGACACTGGGTTACTTCAGCAAACTTACTGTGCCCCTTTCTAAATACACAGCTCTTTTGTGTTTGAAAGCACTTGTTGGTAATGTTCCCTCTTAAGAATATTTCAGGATATGGTTATTTCTACATGTCGAAAAATTTGTGTTATAAATCTTTTCCTTTACTTACTTTTTATGCCTAAGGTTTTACCGCGAGGTAGTTTCTATCCTAGCCTTACTCAGTGGTTCCTCCACATCTTCTTGACTAGGTGATATACTAAAGTGTCTGGGGCTTTAATTTTTATTTATTTTTGCAGTGTGTGTGTGTGTGTGTGTGTGTGTGTGTGTGTGTTAGAGATAGACAGACAGACAGACAGACAGATAGATAGATAGCTGTTATAACTTAGATCTCCCTAGGTAGTAGGTATTCCTGGCTCACAAAATCTATGATCCTTCTGTTTCAAGTTCCTGAGTCTTGCGGTTGGAGGTCATCATGCCCAGATGTTCTAACTATTTTAAGTAAGTAATTTGTGATCTTTATAGAGAAGATAGATGGTCTTTATAGTAATATATATGTAATAATAAAATATGCATAATATAATTAAATTTTACACTCTTCTACTAAGAGAAAACTGAAGGTTGATAATGGTTAAGGAACTTACCCAAAGTCACACAGGTCCTAAATAGTACCATGGACCACATTCATGGTTGCTCTAAAATTAAACATTTTGTCTACTCTATTAATACCTAGAAATCCTCTTTATGCAGACTAGCACGTCTCTACAGCTACAGATGCTAACTTTAAATAGGAAAATTAAGTAATATGGGACATTTTTGTTTTGACTGTGATTAAAGACTCCAAGTTGGATCTTACAGATTAATAAAATCGTTAATTTCTTCTGGAAAGCCAGCATTATTTTTCATAGTAACTTCAACTCATTGGCCCTTTTGGTGAACAATGAATTATTTCCCATTTCCTAATCTGCACCAGTCACTAAATGTCCTAAATAAAATCAGACCAAAACAGATCAAAATCCAGAGCCTGCCTTCGCAAACAGCACTGCGTTCATAGTAGGAGAAATGTGGTCCTTGGGAAAGCTCAAGTCTGCTGGTATTGGGCACGACTGTGATCTAGACACAGCTTTTGCATTTCTAAATGGTTGAAATAAATAGTGAGAAATTGTTCACAGCACAAGGAAGGCAGAGAACACCTCAGTCTCTGCAGTCAAGAGTGAGAACAAGATTGTGTTAAAGTAGGGTAGTGACCATCTCACTACAGCCCAAGGGTTTCTGCCATTGTGACGTGACAGAAACCCTGTGATCCCTAGAGCCAAAAACATATATATACTACCTAGCATTTTACTCGTTTGTGACCAAATGGAAGGGCTGAAGGGACAGATAGGAACTAATAGCGCAGTGTGACAATTCTCAGAAGCAAAATGCACAAGTGTTCCTCAAGATTCTTTAGCCTTACAAAACCAGGACATTGTGTTTTCACAGAATTTAAGAGCATCTCCAATCCCACATTGTTTGAATACTTTAAAAAAGATTAGATAAAATTAGAACTACTTGGATAAAATCAAGTACAAATTCTTTCAGAGAGTAAGAATAAGCACATGCATGCGTGCGCGCGCATGCACGTGCACACACACACACACACACACACACACACAGAGATACACAGACAAACAAACTCACAGAACTCACTCTACATTGGGTAGAAAGGGGAAGACATGAATTTACAGCTTCACACTGCTTACACGTCTGGCAGATTAGTGTACAGCGTCTTTCAAACCCTTAATCCTTCGGAGGGGTGCTGGATGCACATGGAGAGAGTCTAGACGAACTTTTAGGAAAAAGCCCAGAAATGTGCTTTTTAATGTTTATGTGCTCTCTACATGGCTGTGTTGAAGAGCCACAAAACTCACGTTTTCATTTTGTTTTGAAAATGCTGTCTCATTAGAGTGTCTCTGGTTATTTTCCATCCAAGAGGTTATTGGATTGAAGTCCTGTTACTTCCAAAGATGCAGAAAAATACTTTTGATGCTATTTTAAAGAAGACGTGTTTCTGTATGGCATCATTAGTAGTTGAGATTTTAAAGTTGGAATTAGGCAAATTTATCAAGTTTACAGACAGTGTAATAATTGTTTTCCTTGAAAATTTTAATATATTTTATTGAGTTATCAGTCAATAAAGGGTTACTTAATTTCAAATCCTTCCCTCTCTTTCATTTCTTAGGCCATCTGGGGTTAAAAAAATTAAGATAATCAACTCTCTGGATCGTCCATTTGTCTTACTACTGCAATAGTCCTTTGTGATGAAATGCTGACGTTTAGAGAAGAATACTGTAGACTTGCCAAATAACTCATTGGGTTTTTACTTCAAATGGTTAAGAATAAACACCCCTCACAGGCGTTCCCAGGCATTGGGGTTTTAGTTCATTAAAAATGCACTCAAATTGATGATCCAAAATAGCCATCACACATGTTTTGATTTTATTTATAAAACACTTTTATTTTTATATCATAAATTTATATAAATGCATTTTATCTGTATAAATTATTTATGTACGCATGTATATATGCATATGATTTTCTACTACTTGTCTCTTAATACATACATACATTCAAGAATCTTGGACCATCCTTACATATGGGGAATTACTCTAAATCAAGTCAGGGACTTCTATGAGTTACTTCATTACAGCATTATGACTATCTTTAAGCACTGTATAAGTTACTTAATGATAAGCTTCTAAAAAACTGATTATGGCTTCGAACATGGGGATTAGGATCCATGTACCCTAACTCTCAGCACCCCACCTTCACCCTCATTATTTACCATGAATTTGCATCTCAGGTTGAGTGGCCTATACAAGTCAACTGCAATTCTTTCTACAGTCAGGGCCAATGTCTTACACATGAAGGCATCCTATGTTTAAAGCTATGTTTATAGTATGGAAGAGTGTAGTGGTTTTAAAATGTTTGTTTAATTTAGAATTTTTTATGTATATTTGTGTACCTGCTTGTCTGTCTGTACACTGCCTGTGTGCAGGAAGGCAGGAAGGTCAGGGTGAGAATTAGACCTCTTGGAGATGGAGTTGCAGCCTGTTTTGAGCTGCTCGTTGTAGTTCTAGGAATGAATGGTTCTCTAAAAGGTTTGCAAGGGCTCCTGACCTCTAAGCTCTCCTTCTAGACCCAACTGCATTGTTCTGGTACACAACACGGTCCCACAATTATCCCACAATGCACTGCTATCTTAGCTAGATGTAGACTAGAAATGCTAAATGAGCAAATGTTTCCTTATCAAATTGGTTTAGGAATGGGATGTAATGAAGGCCTTTGTCCTACATGCACTAATGACCTGAGGACTCATAAGTCTAAGCACATGTTATTGTAGTTATCCTGACTTTTTAACTCCAGTTTTTAAAAGCCTATAATTCTGTCTCTTTTAGGGATAATCCACATGGCACATCTATTGAGAATATGACAGGAATCTCACTTAAAAGTAAGAACCGAGCTGAGCATGGTGGCGCACACCTTGGGTCCAACCACAGAGGGGGCAGAGGCAGGAGGAGGGTGCAAGCTTGAGACCAACCTATCTATATCGTGAATTTCAAGCTGGTCATGACTACATAGCAAAGCCCTCTCTGGAAAACAAGCAAATGAGCAAATAAACAGTAACAAGAGCAAGATACCAAAGACTTACCTATATGTATATATATTTTAATAACTAAAATCACATGAAATAAAAGACTTCTGTGACGTAATGGTGGAGGAGATGGCAGTTTCCTTGAAACATGGAAAATGTGTCAGTTATGGTTGTTTGTGGGAGGGTTTTGCTGAAGAACAATAAAATCAGAAAAAGTGCTTTTCTTCATGGTAATTGCCACATCCCTTTTCTTGGTCACCCAGTTTAACTGGTAGTCATGGCTGATGTGTTTGTAAGAAGATAAAGAGAGGATATGTCCTGAGTTTCAGCACCAATGTTGTGTTTATAAAAAGATAACAGGGGGGTGTTATGTTCTATGGAAGTGTGGTGAGGTATGGGGAAAGGGGGTGCCTCAGCAGGCCCATGCTGAGACATCCCTTCCCCCTGATAGACCAGCCACAGGAAGGTATAGTATAGAAGAGAGTTTATTCAGGGCTTGGGGAGGGGAGTTAAGAGGGCATTAGGGCAGAAAAAGGCAGAGAGAGAAATAGAAGAGTAAAGAAGGAGAGGGGTAGAGTAGAGGCCAGACATGACCACATGGCGAAAAGCGGGGAAGGGAATAGGAAGAAAGGGGACAAAGGGGGAAGAGGGTAAAAGCAAGAGAGCAAGAGGAAGCAAAAGAGAGAAGAGGGGGCAAGCAGCCTCTTACAGTGTCAGGCATACCTGGCTGTTGCCAGGTAACTGTGGGGGTGGAGCTCAGACAGAATGCTAATAATGGCTACTGAGTTTTGTTTCCTTGAGGATAATGATTGAGTTTACACCATTTGGTTGAAGTAAGCTATTAAATATATTTATATATGGATAGATGTGTACACACACACATACACACACATATAAAACATATATATATGATATATATATATATATATATATATATATATATATATATATTTAAACCACTTGGACTCTGGCTTCACATACCAGGCTACTTATTGTTTTGTTACGTAAAGAGCTGTTGCATCTCCTGTGTTGTTAATGTACTTGAGAAGGATGTAAGGCATGAGTGCTTGTGTTAGAATTTTGACAAACAGGTCTTCCTTGGGAAAATACTTCATGCACACAGGAGACTATGGAAGAACAAGAACGGGATGGACCACCTACTTGATGGAGCAGGGCCAGCATAAAAAGATGCTGGGTCCTAGGAGACATCTCACTTTATATTTGCCAAACAAGCATGAGGACCTCATTTTGATTCCCAGAAACCGGATAAAAAGCCAGGCATGGTGGTCCACTCTTGCCATTCATATGCTGGGGAGATAGACAAAGAATATCCCCTCAGTCTTGCCGGTCAGCCAGCCTAGTCTAAATGACGAGTCCAGGACCCACTGAGACGTTGTCTCAAAGGTTTCAAAGGTGTATAATACCTGGGAACCAAAACCTGGGGCTGTCCTCTGTCCTCTACATGTAAACACACATGTGTGTCTACACACACACGAACTCATGCCACCTGTACCCTCACCCTCCCACACACACTGAGGAAACCAGAGTATTTAAAACTATTTGGGTTGCTGGAAAGGTAAACACGGCTGTTTTATGGCAGCCTTAATATAATTGTTGGAAAATAATCTTGGAAACATAATCTTGAATGGTAGACAGATTTTTTTAAAAATAAGATTTAAGGAAACATGAAGTTACAACAAGTACAGAAGTTTCTTCAAATCCTGCTGCTTCTGGGGGCAAGAAAGCAGGATGTACCATCACATTTGAAATCCTTGACTTCCGCTTTTGAGTCCACAATGCTTCTGTGTTTTCTTAAGATTTCCCAGAAGTGAACAAGCAGTACTGGAAAAAGGAAGTTAAACAATGATTTGCTCAATTTGAAAGCAACATCGCTTCATCACATGAGCCTAAACCTTTCCCAAATGAAACACTCCTGCCTGGGACCCCCCAACAACAATAAATTCATCCAGAAGAACAGTAAGGTCAATATAATTAATTACCCGTTCTTTCTTTATCATTGAGCGGTGTTTGGCTTAAATGACTGATCAGGTTTCCTAGGAGTGACTGATACCTCTGTCACTGGCTGTGGAGGGCTCACTGGCTGTGGAGGGCTCCTTCACACTTATTCTCTCAGGACCAGTAGGGGTTAGGTAAACAATGAGCTCACCCTTTTGTGCTGTCTTCCTGACATTACATCTCAACACAGAGGTAAGGTCAGGTGACTCAGTCCATTTTACTTCTGATATTTTTGCCTTTTATGGATCATTCTTAGAAAAAAAGGGGATTGCCTTTTGACACTTCTGACTTTGTTGTTGTTCACAGTGAAAGTAGTGTTTGTGGCTTAACTAAATATGAGCGCCCAGAAAGAAGGCAGGAAGACGTTGGTGATCACATTTCCTCGCACACAAGAAACCTTAATATTTTCTCTCCATTCTGAAACACTTTAAACATTCTTCTGGGCCTTCTTTTGGTGGAAACAGTTGTTGGGACTTGTTGATTTTTTCAGCACTACCAAACTTGGCATTCCTCAGGCGTTACTTAAGTTCAAAATATTGCAGTTGAGTTAAACTTTAACCAGCCTTAGTGACTAGTTTATACATTGTAAAACTTTGTGGAGTACTTTGTATCAGCAAATGCCACAAGCCAAGAATCTTGGAGCCTGCATTGCCTTTGTTATTCAGACACAACCCTGACTGTTTTCTTTCTCTAGCATTGAGAGCTCGGTCTTTTGATTTGAAAGCTTTGCGTTGTACCCAAGGACTTCTGTATCTAAACTATGCTAAAGACACATGGAAAGGGAATGACCTCATGGATTTTGTCAGTTGGGCTGTGTGTTTAACTAGCTCCGGTGAGTCACAGTCTTGTGACCAGCCAGGCACCTTTCCAATCAGAGGCCGTTAAGATCTTTGACAACAGAACCTGTAGATATTTTGAAGAGGAGATTTCAACAAGTGACCTGCCTGCTTGGCTATACCACGTTCTGTAGGGATATTAAAAAAAAAAGTTCCTATTCCTGATGAATAATAAAACATCAGCCAGGAGATTGAAGTTCGTAAAGCTGACTCACTTCCTGGTTTCCAGATGAAAAGAGTTGTCCAAGAAATGACTCTCACAGGGAAAATCATACTCCCTTCACCTCACTACCTGTGTCTTTTTCAAGCAGGGTTGACTATCACACTGACTTGTCAGTACTTTGGTATGTTGAAAAGTTAAATTCAATTATGAAATAATACTATACGTTAGGAAGCAGCTCCTTCAAGCTGTAAGAATCGCTGACTTCAGATGTACCCCAGAAATAAAACTGGCCATGTTGCACAAGCATGTGCCCCTATGACTGAGAAATCTCCCCTTCCCCCTTCAATGACGCAGGGCATTAATGCATGCCTTCCCTATTAATGTTTTTAAAAAGCAAGACTTAATTGGCAATGACGTCACTGTTAACCTGCAGTGTGTTTATCTGAGAGTTTCAGAGAGAGAGAGAGAGAGAGAGAGAGAGAGAGAGAGAGAGAGAGAGAGAGAGAGAGAGAGATGTTTTCTAAACCCAGGTCACGTGGAGGACGTATGTCGACCAGGAACACTGCACTGCAGGCAACTCAGAAGGGTGCACCGTCAGAACACTCACCACTGGAGAGGGTGTAAGCAGGGCTGTGGAATTTTCAGCAATGTCATGTTGACCAACTGACTGACTCAGCGGAAGATACCCACACAGGAAAGGGGCAGTCCATCCTCACTGCAGTCCCCAGAAGGACAAGGACGTTATGGGAAACAGGGAAACTTCTGCCTCCCTGACTTACTATATTCTCTTGGGTGTACTGATCAGCCTACATTCCGCCAAGCCAAACATGTCGAGAGAAAACACGTGTACTGAATTCCACTGATAACCACTGAAAGTCACAGTTTCTAAACTTAACGTTTGGTGGTGGTTGTTGTTGTTGTTGTTGTTGTGTGTTTTGTTTTGTTCTTTTGAGACAGAGTCTTACTCAGGAGTTATGTCTAGCCTAGAACACTCTACATGGACCAGGCCAAAAATTCAGAAAGATCTGTTTGCCTCTGCCCTCCTCCACACCTATCCGTATTGGGATTGATGTCCCACCACCATACTGAGTCTAAACTCCATCTCCATAACGCCTTATAAAACTAGGACTAGAACCCTGTAGATAAGAGCTCCACACTCCCCCTCATTTCTAAAGCACCCCCTGCCTTTCCTTGACTCTCTCCCCACTTGGTGCGTCTTGTTTCTGAATTCGCCTAGAATCCTCATAGTTGTACCATTCTTGTTATTGAGAAATCACAAATTGTGAAACATGTCAAAAGGGGCGCATTTAAAAATAACCGTCCTTCCTGCTGTTTAGGTAAAGCCACTTGCTTGTTTGGGGTTGCTAATGGGAATAAGTGAGTGTGTGTGATTCCCTCTAGAGCCAACTTGTTGGCTCAGAGGGAAAATTCATGGAACAGCCACAGGCTGCATTCCAGAACATTAGCCAACCACTCTGCGAAACGTCTGCAGCTGGGTCCTAGAACTGTCTGCTATTAAGGCTGGACAGGCAGTCTGCTCCTGAGGCCGAGATCCTTGTACTAGATGTCAATTCAAACTCTAATGAACTGGCCTTGTTTTCTTTATTGTGTTTCACTATCTTAGACTGGCCTCAACCTCCTAAATGCTGGAATTGTGAGAATGCATCCTCACGCATGGCAACAGGACTTTTGTTTGTTGAGATAGGTTCCTATGTAGAGCCAGATGGCCTCAAACTCACCGTGCAGGCCACGGTGACCTTGGACTTCTAAGCCCTTTGTCTTCACCTCCCAGATTCTGAGCTTACAGTACCACTATGCCATGTTTATGCTGTTCTGTGAATAGATGTTAGGCAAGCATTCTACTGAGCTACACTCCAAGCCTTGAACAACACTTCATAAGTGATTCTTTCTTGCTCTTGGATTCTCGTTAAAACGCTCGTGATTTTTCCAGTCTATGGAAATTTGCAGGATTTTCTCTTTAAAAGAAAGTACTTCTGGAGCTGAGAGAGATGACTCAGTGGTTAAAAGTATGACTGCCACTCCAGAGGACCCACCTACAATTCCTAGCCATGTGTATTGGCTCACATTGACTATAACTCCAGTTCCAGGGGGTCCCAATATGTTTTGAGATAGGATTTCTTTCTGTAGCCCTAACTGTCCTGAAGTTAGCTCTCTAGACCAGGCTGGCTTTGAACTCACAGGGATCTGTTTGCCTCTGCCTCTCCAGTGCTGGCATTAAAGGCATGAGCTACCACCATCACATGGGTCCTCTGCCGCTGTGGGAGGCAGTATGCAAGTGGTGCACAGACCTGCATGCAGGTAAAACACACACACACACACTCACATACACACGCACATTTATATATTGTGTATATACACATATATACGTGTATATGTATATATACATATGTATACATATATTAAATGGTTTTTAAAATAAAATTAAGAAAGTACTTCTATACTTAGCAATTGATTCTACCAGTGAACTTGAATCTGAACATTATGTTACAGGACCATGGTTGAGGAAGCAGAACAGAGCCCAGATATGCTGCTTCTCGTTTCCATGAATGACTCTGAGATCCAGTGGTATGGTTTCGCAGTTGGAACTGAGAGTCTCCTTGATCACCAGGGAAGGTAGTATCTGGGATCACAGGAGAATGCTGGCCCTGTTTACTTCTCACAGTGCTCTTTATAAACTGGACACCTGTAATTAGAACCATGTTACAGAGAGAGTTTTCAGGTGAGAGTGCATTAGAAGAAGCAAAAAAATAGCCTTGTGATTAGCTTCGATGAGGATTCAGAATTCACACTGTGAGGTGCTCACCTGTGTATCTATAGCTGGAAAGGAAGCCTTTGGGGAGGCAACAAAACAAAGTTTAAATGTGGTTGTGAAAATGAAGCCTTGATCCAGTAGGACTTGGCCAAAGGGCTCCCTCCTTGTAGACAGCAGAAAGGCTGTGTGAGGAAGAGAAAGATGCTCTTAGCAACTTGACCCTGGATACAGCCTATCTAGAACTGCAGGGCAATAAGGTTCTTTTGAGGCGCACAAGCACAGGAGGCATTTTAGAGCTCTGGCACCTCCTTTAGGGTAATGGGTTATGTATGTCCTTCCTCCATAATAGCATACATGGCACCACATGGCTCTCACCTGCAATCATTATGCCCACACACCCCTTTCCAAACAGTGCACGCAGCAAATTGAGAGTTCCTCAAACCAACGCATGCACTTGGCTCTAAGAAGTGGTCCTCAACCTTCCCAATGCTGCGACCCTTTAACACCGTTCCTCGTGCTGTGGGGACCCCCGACCATAAAATCATTTCATTGCTGCTTCCTAAGTGTAATTCAGCTACTATGATGAATTGTGATGCAAATGTCACGTATGTTTTCTGATGGTCTTAGGTAACCCCTGTGAAAATGTCATTTGACCCACAAGAGTCTCAACCCACAGGCTGAGAACCTCTGTTAAGCTTCCCGTCTCTGAAAAATGACAGGACTTTCTTTGTTCCTGGTACCATTCCCATTTAGACAGTTTCTATTCAAGCATATTCCTGACACATCTGGGTACAAAGAGCTGGCTTGGGTGCGTGTGCGGTAAACCAAATCTGTGGCCTCTGGCTGTTTTCTGGGGAGAACCCATTAGTTACCGTCTTCTGTCTATGCATAATTGGGAATGCACGTGATTTAAATGTGGGCATCATGGGAACTGACATAGGCAGTAGAGAAATGATTACATAATCTATCCATCAAAATAGAGAATGGCTAAAATTCTGTTTTTTTGGAAACCAACTCTTATTTCCTCCACCCCATCAAACAAGACCCTGAAGCTGTAGCTTGCTGGGGTCCTTAAGTATCTTTCCTTATGAGGTTCCCAGTCAATCTTTAAAGACGGGTGTCTTTAATCTGTGCTATTGCTTTGCTCTAAATAAAATCACCTTGCTTTTTATAAAACTCTATGTTAACTCTTATTTTGAAGTGCAAGATAAGAGGCCAAGAACCTAGAAACCCTAGGATCAGACACTGACCTCCCGCTTGTGTTAGGTGCTATAGCTTATCAGACTAAGGTAACTTCTTCAACTCCCTAAACAGGAAGGGGCAGAAATCTTCTTCTTTCTTGAGGCTCTTGCCAATGCTGATCATTCTCTGTCTGCTTGACTAGAAGCAGTTTGCAGCTAGAACTAAGGATCTATTGCTTCTCCCAACTCTAAGTCCTAGTCAAATTACATGTAGGAGGGACAGTCAGCCAGTCTGTTCCAGAATGCTGAAAGACTTTGTATTTGATTTGATTTCAGAATCAGCAGGGAAAATAAGAATTATGCATAAAACCCTGGCTATTTTGAGATAGGTGAGCAGTGTTTATTTTTCTCTGGAATGCTCCAACTAATTATCTCAGATCTGACCTTCAACTTTCATATCAAGATAAAATGGAGTGCTGACCTTCAGAGTCTACTGAGGGATCTCTTTAATTGACCCTCAAATGGAAGGTGTTTATTAACCAAGAATGCAAATCCCATCAAACTCTCTGAAACTTGACCAGTCTTCTTCATCCTGCCCTCTTTATTTCTAATAGTTTAGTCTCTTCTTAGCAAAAAAATGAAAGAAACAAAGCTATTGAACCAGAGCGCTCCACCGTGCTTTGACAGATTTTTTTTTCTCACAATAGAATAAACATTAGAAAAGAAAGAACATAATTTTTCCTGTTGCCTGAGATTTGTGATGGAGTTTTTATCTCAAGGCAGCACTCATTAAGGGTCTTGGGATTTAGTTCAGCTAGCAGAGTGCTGCTGGCTTAACAAACGTGAACTCCTGGGTTCAATTCCCAATGGAGAGTCAACCTATCCTTGTCTATCATGCTAGCACTCGGGAGGTGGAGGCAGGGTAACCTGAGTTCAAGATTGTTTCGGTTACAGAGTTTGAGGCCATTCTGGGAGACATGAAATTTTGTCTCAAAATCTAGAAAGGTAATAGTTTAAATATGATCAGCAAAATAGGTTATGTGGGCTGATAACGCAAGAGACTAATCAAGAGATTAATACTTGTTAGTTGGACTCCTAGAAAAGCTATGTCTATTGTAGAACAATTGAAAGGATTTTTTAATTTGTATATCTAATCAAAAATGGCAAGGTCTGCTTAAATTCTTTCTGAAGGCCATGGAACCATAAATCACTGTGACCACTAAACTGTAAAAGCGTGTGCTAGTTCACACTATGCATGTGGACACTTTATGCTGATTCTACATTAATGTTCAGAAATGTATCATGCACATTATTATCCGCTGTGATTTGAATAATGCAAAGGTATCTAATTTTGTTTCTGTTATCATTTTACTAAGCCCTAACATGAGATTGAAAAAGCTTAAGGTGACCTCATATCCCTGAACATGACGACATTGACCTGATCTCTGAAAGCAATGGCAAGAAAACACATATATTTTGTGCGCTGGGTTGCAGCTCAGTTTGCAGAGAACTTAATTAGCAGCCATGAAGTCCTGGGTTCCACCTCCAGTATCAAAGCCTGGGCCCAGTGGCTTATTCCTATAATCCCAGCACTTGGGAAATGAAGGCAGGGGAATCGAGAGTTCAATGCCAGTTGGGGTTACATAGTGAGTCTGAGGCCAACTTGGACTAAAAGAGAGAAGAAAAGAAGGAAAAAAGAAGGGAAAAACAAAAGAGCGAGGCAGAGACAAACAGACACATAAACACACTACACACACACACACACAGAGTCATACACACAATAACACACACACACAAAGAGAGAAAGAGGGACAGACAGAGAAACAGAGACAGAGAGACACAGAGATCAAGACAGACAGAGAGACAGACAGACAAAGAGAAAGACAGAGACAGACCCATAGAGAGGAGCAGGAAAGAGGAAACTAAATGATCTATGACCTGTATAAATTTGCCCACTTCTTTCTTCCTCGGCGAAGGAAAATTGAAATCATCATTTAAAAAAATTTAAAACAATATGTAACATCACAAATGTTTTGTTTGGGTTGTTTATTTGGGTAATTGCTTAGGAAACCTTAGCCATAAAACCTCATTCCTTTGAAATTACTCTGCGTTTAACGTAATTGGTGGTGCATTCTGCTGCAAGGTGCCCAGAGCACAACTCTATATGAACATGTATGCAAATACACACACATACACATGGAGAGAATTAAAAATGGATACAAGGGTTTAAAAATGGCTTCTCAAATACATCCATCTCCCATGGTTTTGAAAAGAGGGAAGCATTTCAGGAGTGTGTCTGGAGGCACACATGTGTGCACACCCACACAAGAATAGACGGACAAAAGGAGGCCCCCTGACCACTTATATCTCCATCCTCAGGGAATACAAATCCTTCCTCTCACTCTGTGGACCAGTGCATATGTTCACAAACTCACATGCTATCATATGTAGACATGTAGGAATTTTTAGAAAAATTTTAAAAACTATTTGCTATTTCTATTTTATTATTTTCAACTATAGAAGACCCTTGGCTTGCCAATAAGGGAAAGCAATAGAGGACACCCACATACATGTGCACACATGCATGCACTTGGACACACACCTAACACCTTAGAGTTATGCTTTAACTGCAGATTTCAGCAAACATGAATGAAAATATTTATTAAAATGTGAAAATATCAACACATTTATTACCGAAACTATAAATAAATAGCAAACGGCTGAATTCCTTCAAATATGTCAAATGTATGAGCATTTAAGGAACCAGGATGCCTGAGAAGATAGGCCAGTGGGTTAAGGTGCATCCCAAGTGAGCATGAGGAAGGGAACACCCATGTTAAAAGGCGGGGTGCAGCGGTACACATTCGCCAGTTCACACTTGATGAAGTGGACACAGAAAGAGCCCTGGGACTCCCTGGGTAGCCATTCTACCCCTTTGATGGGCTCCATGTTTAGGGAGAGACCAATGTCTCAAAAAATAAAATGGAAGGGCAAGAAAGATGGCTTAGTTTTTAAGAGTACATACTGCTCTTCCACAGGACTGAAAATTGGCCCCCAGCTCCAGGGGGATCTGAAGCCCCAGGTCTCCAGCATCTTCTCTCATCTGCATCTTCCATATACATGTTTACCATATAGTTAAAGGTGGAGAAGGACTGAGAAAAATGCTTGACATAGACCTTTGGCCTTTCGACGCCTGTGAGTACATTTGCATGCACACCCGTGCATAGGAACATGTACATAAACACACACACACACACACACACACACACACACACATATACACGGATGTATCTTCTGTTCAAGGTCATGAATGAGAGGGACCATTATAGCAATGAGAATGCTAGTTATGGAATTGACCTTTGACATTCACTGAGCACCTGCGAGCCAGGCATGACAATAAGTACTACACACACAGTGCTTTATGAACTAAGCTTTATTTCACACTGATCTTACAGATATGGGAATAGCATGACGGCAAGGAACACACCCCTTGATTTGTGCAACCTCTCGGTGCTGGGAACTGATGAGGGTTGAGTTTGGCCTCCAGCTCCCTCGCCAACACTTAACAAGGAGGGTGGCAGGTGAATTCAGTGTTTTCATGCTCTATGGAAAAAAATCATTCTCAGATAGAAAAGAGTTAATTTTTACGACTGTTACAAGTCTAACTTAACCGAGATTTGCAGAAGACCCCAGGGAATATATTAACAGAAAGTTCTTTCAATGACTGAAGATCTGAGAAAGAATGAGAGGCATGTGCATAGTATAAACTGCCTGATAGGCACAGGTCATACTGTTGTATATGTTTGTGTGGGCTTTGGTTTCCTTTCCCCTCCCAGCAGCCATAGAGGGAATTGGCTTAAGTATTTTTAATAATTTATATTAGCCGTAAATAGCTATAGAGAAGTTTAAGTTCACCTCCAAGGTCATAGAAGAGAAGAATAAAGCACTGAGATTTAACACACACGCAGTAAGTTCTAGAGGCCGTGTTTTCATTCACTGTGTCTTCCTCTGCCCACCTTTGCGCTTTTTATGCTGGAAACGGTAAGAAAAGACGGGTCTATGTTCAGATGGATAGCTGGTCTTTCTGGCAGGTGTTATCATGTGCCTGTAGTGTGTTTCTGCACTCCTGACTGTGTTTTCATGAAGTAGTCACAACATTGTCTCCTTCACGGATGAAGCTTCTGAAATCCAGGTCATCAGTGACCGTGATCCTCCTTAAGGAGGAAGCCACTGGGATTTGAAGGCAGAGATTCTAATATGGTGCAGCACTCTACTGGGGTAGTGTTTTCAGCTCTGATTGTGTTTAATAAAATTCTTACAAAATTTTAGGAAAGAAATTGCTCTATCCAGCTTATTATATAAATGCACCCAGTCCCAGCCCTATTTTAAGAAAAGCAGAGAGGCCCAGACTGTTTCTAAACCTCCTCTATCTAGAAGGAAGTCATTTCAAACCTCTGAAAGCATCCTCTTGGTAACTTACAAGCCACCCTGCTATCGCTGTTCGACTTTCAAGTTTCCAATTCTAAGAATCACCCAGTGATTACCCATATGGGAAACGAGGCAGTGTCATCTATTTGCCCTCATGTTTCTGTAATGATGTCTTCCACATGTCTTTAAAAATTCTGCTTATTATTCCATAGGCAATTGCATTTGTTTCTCTGTCACTTAGCTCTCCAGTGTCTGTCAACAGTGAATCTCTAAGCTCCCCTTTGGTTGCTGTTCGGTCACATTAAGGACTCTAGTATTGCTCACCTTCCTCAGGCCATCTCCCCTGGACAAGGCTCTCCTGCTTCTACATTGTGCTGTTGCTTTTCTAGCCTCCTGCAGGAGCTTTGCTCCTTTGTCATTACCACCAGGAGGAAAGCCTACACCCTTTGTGTGCCATTCATTCCTGTATTCGAGCGGTCTTTGTTTTCGCCTCATCTCTGCAGCCTGCTGGAGCCTACCTGTGCCAGTCTGGACTCTCAGTGAGGCAGGATCTGAGATATTTACCTAAAGAAATACCTGTGAGAAAGCCTAGACTGGAGATTGAGTGTATATGAGGTGGAGACGCAGGTGTGGTCCTGAGGGCAGCTAGAAGGAAGGGAGAGGGAGCTAGCAGCTCTCTGCTTTGACTGAGAGCAGCCTCCCAGTTAACACAGTGATAATGGTGTTTGATGTGCAGAGATCCAGCTGCAGGCTGTTGCAGGTCTGAAGGTTCTCTTCAACTGCTCTTTATGGCCCTCACTTGCTTCCCATGATATAAGACGAGTAAAAGGAAGTGGATGATACAGATACCATGATGTAATGATAGGCTATTATGTAAGGTTTACTTGACAACAAACACTACTATAAGACATTCGACACGGTAACTGAAATAGCCACTCGGTGACTTTTGGGAGGGTAGCACATACAGAATGGATATGTTGAACAGGATTAAATGGACATGAACTAGGCAGCATAAGTAATCAGAAATTATGAATCATATAGTTTGGAAATTTTTCATTTAATATTATTAAAACTGAAGAAAGTGAAAGTATGGATCAGGGATGTTATGTAGAATTAGCCAGATTCCTTTAGCTTGGAGGTGAAGAAACTCATTTCACGTTATTCTGAATGTAACAACACCTGAGTTTCAGCACAGCTATGACTAGGGTCAAAGTTCCTGGGACATAAATCCATAAAAATGAAGACAATCTTTGTAGGGATAGACAGATGGATACTCATTCCAGGCTGGCTTTGAACTCTCTACCCTCATAGCTCAGCCTCCTGAAAGGTAACATGGTAGGCATGTTACCAAACCGCCCAAGTCTGCTCTTACCCCCTTTCTTTAAGAGGTTTTAAAAATAATTGTGGCTCAAATAACAAAGACACACTTTCCTCTGCAAAATTTCTCACCAGTTTTGCTAAAACTTTATAGCATAAGTAAAATTGAATTAATTAAAAAGTAACCAAGTACACAGAATTGAGTATTTTTAATGTACTGAAATGCATTCATTTATATTTTGTCTTCCTAGAGAATACACACACACACACACACACACACACACACACACACTTGCACACACACATTTCTTCTGCCTTGCTTTTAGATTAAAAGACTTTTCAAAATTATTCTTATGAACAATAAATTGTCTTTATTTCTTACTATGGTTTCATTTTACACAAAGGAAAGGCAAGAAAAACTCACTGGATAGCATGTGAAACAGTAGATTTATGTCATACATAAATGAAAAAATGTCTCAAAGGTCAATTTAAGTTGGCCTATCTCACTATTTTCCACTATGGTATGGCACAGTATAAAACAAACAAAATATACATCCCATATTAATAGATACTGTCTGAAATTTATCTTTTCCTTTTTCATAAGCATTAAAGTATTCTTAGCTTTATTTGAGGGGTCAAAACAGCCCTCTAAAATTAATAATTCAGTGGCAAAAATAACAGTGATTATGACTGATTGTATCAGTAGCATGATTCATTTTTTTCCAAAGGTTGAGTTTATGCGTACATCCCATGGCAAGTTTGATTTGAAACATGACACATGTTGAGAAAATTCGAGAAAATTTGAATCCCAGGCCTACTGTATGTTCTCTGTATACAATCATTTGGATGCTGTCCAGTGTCTTCCAACCTTCGGAGTCTGAAAATTAATTGTGTTTGTTTGAGTTATGGTCGGCAGAGTATTGTTTGTGGTAGCTGGTGATTAATCTGTGGAAGGTTAATACTGGTTAAGAAAAAGAGAAATGAAGTGTGAACCTGAAGTCAGAAACCTTACTGTCTTGTGTGATTAATTAATCTGAACACATTTCCTAAGGAGGAAATGCCCAGTTTCATTATCTCTTTGGAATTCTAAACTCGGCGATTACATTTAATTCCTTTGAATTTTTTCTTTACTTTTGATAAGTGTATACGTATTTTCAATATGTTATGGTTCTTTTCCCTTCTAGCAACCCATTCTCAAAGTGGCTGCACCAATAAAGAAAACAAACCTCTCCCACTCCACAACCATTAGTAGACAATAGTCCCTAAGGAATGGATGGAACATTGAAGGACCCAATTGTGTAGATACCCATAGCTGCTGGGTGTTCACTGTTGCAGCAGCAACGTCATACCTCTCCCTCAACATCAACATGTTTTAATACTCTCCCACAACCTCCAGCTCTTAAACTTTCTCTTCTGCAAAGTTCTCTGGGTCTTGAGTGTGTACATATGAGCTAGATGTCATTTAATCTCAACTCTTTGGCCAGATTGAAGCCTCAGGATTAATTGCTGCTCTCAGCAAAAAGGAGCTTCTTTATTCTAGACTGAGAGTGGAACAGCCTATGGGTAGAACATCAATAGTTACACGGAAGTTTGACAACATGTCCATTTAGGAAAACAAAGGCAATATGTTCTTCCTTGAGCCCATGACCGTCATAGCCACAGACTTCTGATGAGCTTTTTAGTATGTGATTGTATTTATCATCCAATTAAAAACAAGAACAAGACATTTTTAATATACATATGTGTAGAGATTTGCCTTCATGATATTTCATGGAAAATAGTTTGGGATATGAGATATTTAACGTCGCCCTCTCCCTCTATGTGCAGTACTCTGCAATTTTGTTGTACATTCATTCACATACACTACCACCTCATGCCCATTCTTCTTGGGACATTGAATTCATATGTAGTGGAAGTGGTATGAATTCTCCTTACTTTCATAAGAATGTGATCAAAGTATGAGTCAGAATTCCATTCACAAATGTCCTAGGCACAGGAGTTCTGGGTCTTACAAGAATTTAAGTCCTCACATCTGCCTCATCCTCACCATCCATATTCACTCCAATAGAGTAGCTAGAGGTATTGGTACAGAACTGCAGCCCCCTGGCATTCCCGGGGAACAGCTCTCGAAGCGTCCCCTCTAGCTTCCACATCATCCTTTATGGATTAAAAGATCCCTGATCCCTTTCCTTCTCCTGTATCTGACACTGCACTGACCACAGTTGTTACCTGAAGCCTGCTGTTTGATGGATGGGAGAGAGTCTGCTTTGCTGTCCCCTGACTCTGTGAAGATAGCCTAAGGGACCACTCTATACATTTGCCATTTCTTATGGATGTCAGCCAATGGACACTAGGCACCCATCCCTTTCATGGTCTAATATGCATTCCAAAATGTCAGGTCATATTCAGTGCAAATCCTGAAGAATTTTGTATCACCATCACTGACTATTGGTAATTTTAATTTTAAGTGGCAGTATTTGATATATGATTATGATTTCAGCACAAATTGTCACTGTTCTCTAAGGAGCATTTCTTAGGCTGAAATTTTAGTATGTTTAACAAATTTATTTGTTCTAATGGCCTGTAACATCATGATTTAAAAACCTTATTTCCCACGTCCTTTTGAGAACTGGCTGTAACTGAGATTATTTCCATAATAGGCTCTTCATATAATGTACTTCTTAAAAGCTAAGAGATATTAGCACTTCATTTTGCATGTTGAGTGACATTTTTAACTTGGTATTAATAACCTAGTGTTATAATAAAAATAATAATAGTAAGGATTTAAAAATCCATTACAAATCTCCTTAAGCCCAGGTGAACTCATTAACTCTTAGATAAAAGAAATTGAAAGTAAAAGGAAAAGGGGACATGATTTTATTCTAGCAAGTGTCATAACTTTAAGGAGGGAATTAGCCTTTTTAAAATACCTAGTGTATTTTGTGTTAGGGTGGCCAGTTTATACGTGCCGTTAGATTTTTGAAGGAAAGAAAAACAAAACCCAAAACTTTCTTAGTATTTTCTTTCTTCCACTATAGGAACATAAAAGTAAATGGCCATGACTTCTGCTTTTGTCATCTTGGGGACATGGAATGAGTAATAACAAGAAAAAAATCATTAGAGGCACAATCAAGACAAACCATAGCTACATATTGGGATTTTCAAATAACTTGAGCCTTGTTAACATGCTGTATCATGTTTACTACCTAGAGTGTTAGCATCTCCCATGGGGAGGGCTCTGTGGATTCAAGTCAGCCATTTGCAGGATTCAGGGGTACGTTTTGGAATACATACAAACTTTACTAGACATTGAGGTTGAGCTGTGACTAGTATATATGCTAAGATCCCAATTTTAGAATTTCAGAATGTGACCAAATTCAGAGACAGAGTGTTCCTTGTGAAGATTATTTCAAAATGAAGTCCTTAGGCAAACTCTTGTCCAAGTGTCTGATGGTTCTATAAATCAGACTAAAACACAGGCATAAGGGAAAGACCATGTGAACATGAAGGCTGAGATGAACATACCATGTAATGCTCAGGTTCCCAAGCCAAACTTCAGAGGCAAGGGAAGCGCATCGAACACAGTCTTCATAGCCTCAGAAAGAACTAACTCCAGTGGGCACCTTGCTCTGACTCCTAACATTCAGGAATGTGAGACAATACATATATACGATTCATGCAATCCAATTTGTAGAATTTTGTCACACTCATTATCACATGTGAATAGACCAGATATCCAGCAAATCAAAGCCATGTCCTCTACTACCCAATTCCAACAAGAACTTGCATGTATTCAGTGACTGATTTTCTGTAAAGCCTACCACAACCAGACAAGGCAGATCACGGACTAAAGTTTCCAATATTCAATTTTGAGGAATGATTGGAGAATTAATCAAATGATAAAAGCAACTAGAATGCAGACATAAGGAAAGGAATATAAAATGAGGCCTCCTTGGGGAGACCGAGGTGCAAAAATATGAACCCAGGGAAGGACATGTTATGTTAATGTTGGCAATGTGTCTGTGGAATGAGATGTGAGTTGCAGTAAAGTGTACACTCCTGGAAAAAGCAGACTTGTCTGAGTAGGTAAAATGTATAAATATGGTAGGGGAAGATAGAGTAATTATGCTCAACATTTTCAGCGCAATGTGTATTTACTCTGTATCCAAATTTACACAACAGGGAAGCATAATGCAAATTTTGACTCAGTGACTCTCTTTTAACTCTATAATTAGCATGGACATGTAAATGTCCCTTGCATGAAAATACTTTGGGAAACTTCTCTTCTCTCTGGTAATGACTTTAGCCCTTAAAACTAGTGAGAGAACTGGACTTTATTCAGGAGGAGAAGTTATATACTTACGTTTGTGGAGTTTTGTGCCAAATGCATTTTCAATATCTAACCACGAATACTGTGAAATATTGGACTTGATAGTGGGATTAGTTTTCTTCAAAGGTTTTTTTTTTGCTCATTCGAGTAGGTTTTTCTACGAACTGACTTTCCGTCAGTGGGCACAAACTTATTGTTCTTGTATGCTGTGATACACTCTCGCTGTCCTTGCCACCTTTTTTAGCAGCTCACTCGGCTCTAACCTCTCAGTGAATTGTCCGACACTGCAGTTTTATTTTCCATAAAGGAAATTCCCAACGTGTAAGTTAAAATTTCAAAGATAGTGAGATGAGGCAATGGAGCCAAACCACAGCGGAAATATGGCTCATTTAGAAACTTCAAACATTACAGCACGACACTAAAAATAATTATGCTTTGCATAATTTCTTGGGCATTAATAATAGTGGGAGACAGCAGAATAATTCATTGTTCCTTAAGTCCCTCAGTTTAGTTCAAACGAGTGGTACCTGGCATTCTAGCATCCTCTTAGGGTGTTGTGTAAGATTCCTAGAATGCTGTCCTACAGTTGACATATAGGATCCTTAGCATGTTATCCTATGGATGGTGGATAGGCTCCTTATAATGCTATAGTATATGTGAAGTGTGGGATCCCTGAAGCTATTCTCTGGGTTATATATAAGATCATTTTGCTTGCTCTATATCTTGCTTATCCTTTTCAAAATCACCAAAATTGAGGAGTTCTCCTATGCCGTGCATACTACCAAAGACAACAGTTCCACACCTCATACTGTATCAACAACTGACAGAGTAGGCTGGTGAGGTGCCAGTAGGGAAAATACTGGCACAAGCATGGGGAACTAAGTTAGAATCCCTAGTATCCATGTAAAAAACCGAACACATCATGCATATGTAATGTACCACTCATTGTGGTAGGTGGGGACAGGGGTATTCCTTAGAACTCATGTGTCAAACAGGCTAGTGGGATCAGTGAATTCTGGGTGCAATGAGAGACTATGCCTGAAAAATCGAGGTGGGGGTCATGGGGAAGTGGCTCAGTGGTTTAATACACACACTGAGTGGTGATCTTGTCCCAACACTCATGTTGGAGTCTTACAACTGCCTGCAATGCTAGTTGCATGGTGTCTGATGACCTTTTCTTTCCTCCGGAGGCACCTGAACTCACTTGTACTCAGAGGCACACACAGAGAAACACACGTGTGAGCACACAATTACATGCACACATGTGTGCATACACACAATTAAAAGTGTGTGATGTGATCAAGGAGGATATCTGATATCAACTTCTGGCTTCCACTTGAATGCCCACAAATGTACAGCTATAAATGCATGTGCACACATCCATATGAAGCATATACATATGACATATGTACACATACAGTTGCTAGAGTGGTTCTAATATGTTAGTGGGTGTATTTAAATATACATAGAAAGGTTGATGCCACATGTGACCTTCGAATTAAACAAAACAAAACAAAACAAAACAAAACTACAGTGCCCACAAAACTTCCAGTAGTGTCTTGAAGATCAACAACAAGTTGCCATCTATTCCAAGGTATTTTCTCCATCTTAGCAATTTACACAACGTTCTTCAGTTCTTCTACATTGATTTATATAAATGAATGAATAATAGCACTTTTCATGACAAGTATCGTGTTAAAGGCCCTAATTTGTTCCAGAAATGTGGGGCAAATTTTATTGTACTTCATTTATGTAGATCTTCCTCTCTAGACCAGACTAGCCTTATATTTGCAATTCTAGGACGTCTAGGACGTTCCAAGTGCTGCGATTCCAGACATGTGCCCTCTTACCTTGCATATTGTTTCATATGTGACATTTTTGAAGACAAGCTGTGCTATAAGTGGCTCCATAAATGCTCTAGGGTTGGAAAAGAACCCCAAGAACTCTTGTCAATAAACAGCAAAGAGAGGTGTCAACCTAGGTCACAGTACGACATTCTATGAGTTGCTGACTCAGGAAAAATTTTCACTTGGTTATTGCTACTACATGTATTACTACTATATTCTCGGTGGTCATTATACAAATACACTATGTCTCCAAGGAAGGAATGCCTCTTATCTGTAATTCTGAAATAGTCCTTAAATCTAGCCACTTTATCATGTCCTTCTTTGTTAAACAAATTTATAAGCTGGGAAGCCCAACTTGTTTCAATTCCTGTAAATGCTAAGTGTCAGTAACAATTTTAATTTCAATCCTGATGTATGGCATAGGTCTCCAAATGCTTGCAGGAACCTCACACTATCTATAAAAAGTTCTTGATCATCAACCTCCAAAGGAATCTTTATTCCTGTAAAAATTATAGATAATCTAAATAAATATATAAATTAATATAAATAAACAGAAGACTTACATAATAATGTCTTCTATTATGTCCTGAACATTTTGAAAGACACATGGAAACATCCACTTAATGAATCAAGTAAATATTAATGTATGTAAAGTTTTAATATTTTCCCTTATGTTCCAAAAGATCACTTTGTTCAGATTTTGGACTGTGTGACCCAATATTTGGATTCTTTGGTATGAGACCTGAGGTGTATTAATAGATTGCTCAAGTGGGAATGATATACTGTTTTACTTCCTTGTGACTCTGGCTAAGTGAAGACATTTCCTTTATTTCAAAACAAAAATCAGACCAAGTGACAGTAACTTTTAAATATTCATTTGCATGATTCATTTTAAAGTTTATTGCTTAGAAATCCTAAAGGATAGATGATTTTCTTCCTGATGCAGAGTAGTTACAAGAAGATATTTGTCACAGACAAGGAGAAGGGAAATAATAACTAATAGCACATTAACAGTCATAAATATCCTATGCTGGGAAAACAAACAAACAAAGAAGCAAATAAGGAAAAGATTTAATGATGACACACATTGTGCCAGGAATGGTGCCAAGTGTCATATATGTCATATATATATATATATATATATATATATATATATGTTAAAGTTGTTAGAATTTCACAGTCACAGATCAATCTCTTTTTTTCCCCATCTTTATTTATTTATTTATTTATTATTTATTTTGGTTCTTTTTTGGAGCTGGGACCAATCCAGGCCTTCAGCTTCCTAGGCAACCCACCACCTGAGCTAAATCCCCAACCCCTTCCCCATCTTATTAACTTGAGTGGCTTTTATTTACATTTCGATTGTTATTCCCTTCCAGTTTCCGGGCCAACATCCCCCTAACCCTTCCTCTTCTATATGGGCTTCCCCTCCCCATCCTCCCCCCATTACCACGCTCCCCCCAACAATCACGTTCATTGGGGGTTCAGTCTTGACAGGCCCAAGGGCTTGCCTTCCACTGGTGCTCTTACTAGGCTATTCATTGCTACCTATGAGGTTGAGCCCAGGGTCAGTCCATGTATAGTTGGGTGGCTTAGTCCCTGGAAGCTCTGGTTGGTTGGCATTGTTGTTCATATGGGGTCTCGAGCCCCTTCAAGCTCTTCCAGTTCTTTCTCTGATTCCTTCAACAGGGGTCCCTTCTCAGTTCAGTGGTTGCTGCTGGCATTTGCCTATGTGCTTGCTGTATTCTGGCTGTGTCTCAGGAGAGATCTACATCTGGTTCCTGTCCACTGCACTTCTTTTTGCTTCATCCATCTTATCTAATTGGGTGGCTGTATATGTATGGGCCACATGGGGCAGGCTTCTGCCTCTGTTCTAAACTTTGCCTCCCTATTCCCTAGCAAGGGTATTCTTGTTCCCTTTTTAAAGAAGGAGTGAAGCATTCGCATTTTGGTCATCCTTCTTGAGTTTCATGTGTTCTGTGCATCTAGGGTAATTCAAGCATTTGGGCTAATAGCCACTTATCAATGAGTGCATACCATGTGTGTTTTTCTGTGATTAGGTTACCTCACTCAGGATGATATTTTCCAGTTCCATTCATTTGCCTATGAATTTCATAAAGTCATTGTTTTTGATAGCTGAGTAATATTCCATTGTGTAGATGTACCACATTTTCTGTATCCATTCCTCTGTTGAAGGGCATCTGGGTTCTTTCCAGCTTCTGGCTATTATAAATAAGGCTGCAATGAACATAGTGGAGCATGTGTCTTTGTTATATGTTGGGGCATCTTTTGGGTATATGCCCAAGAGAGGTATAGCTGGATCCTCAGGTAGTTCAATGATGGATCAATCTCTTTACACAGTGCTTCATATGTAGCAAATGCTATTGTGTCTAAGTTTGTATGTCATACGTTTGTCCTTGTAACAGAAAACTACTGTCACCTATAAAGAGGAAACCTTGATTGAGAAATTACCTCCTTCTGATTGGGCCTGTGGGGCAAGTTATTAATTGATAATTGACTCAGGAGACTCTACCCTACTGCAATGGTGCCAGACTTAAGAAGATGAACCTTCACTGTATAACACAGGTAACTGAGCAAACCAGAGGAACAAGTCCATTCAATGTCTTGGCCACTGTTACACCAAATCAATGAGCAGTATAGACTTTTCTGATTTTGTAGGTAATCTTAAAAATTTTGTTTGTGTATGTATGTATGTATGTATGTATGTATGTATGTATGTATGTATGTATGTATTTAGACTTACTGCTCATGAAGAATTTTAGAGCAGAGAAATTTCTTTCCCTATTCAGTTTCATTCATCAAAGCCATTTTGTCTGCCAATTCTGCAGCCCTTTAGAGGCTAGTGTGAAATTGGTGAGTCTTCAATATGGCTTGCGTATGGCAAACAAATTCATTGAGACAAGGCAATCAAGAGCAAGAAAGAGGGAAGAATCTTTAGGACATCTTAAAAAGGCCTTAGACATCACACTCTATTCCTTCTGCCACATTCTACTTGTGAGAGGCGTTTCATCTAGTTTAACCTACAACAAATGGAGATGAATAAGACCTTACCTTTGGAAAATTGGGTTTTCAAGCAACCAGGAACTGTTTGTGACTAGATTCTGAGTATATAACCTCTCAAAAAGTTCTTGAAAACTGAAATTAACTGGGAAAGATCCAATATTGTACCACATTTTTGAATTTACATAGTTACCGGATGCTGTCCTATGACATGAATACTTTTGCTCAAAGGCAGAAAGGATTCTATGACTCAAGAAGCAGCAACCAGCAGAGTATCAGCAATTTCAGTTCTCTTACTCCTCTGTCCCAAGCTGTGACTCAGAGAGGGTCAAGTGACATTGATTTCCATGTGCAATGGATTGCATTTCAGAAGACGGACTTGGGTGATAGGATTCATGAAATGCGTTGTGTCTGTTCTTCGCTTTGAGGAACAAACTATAAATATCCTCTCAGAGTGTTCACCATATAAACATTTTTAAAAGATAGTCCAAAATAAAGAGTAAAAAGTTCCTGTTCCTACTGCGAAAATGAGTAAAACTCATGGAAAATTTTCTGAAGATATAAAATACTATTTTTTTCTTCAGTTTGTAATAAATGTGGATTCATTAGTTGGAATGATAGATAAATAGATATAGGCAGATAGATAATTAGAAAGATGGCTAGATATAGGCAAGCGATAGAAATATAAATGATAGGTGAAAGATGATAAGTATATAGATGGAATGACAAAGCTGTAGATAAATGATAGTTACAAAGATTGATGAGATATAATTGTGTAGATTACATGCATACATACATGCACAAATACATACATACATTTAAAGACTTCACTCAGATCGTTATGAAGTCTTGGTGAGTCAAATATTTTCTAGAGAACATGGGGACACTAAAGACACAGGAATAAAGAGTATCCTTTAAATACAAAGATAGGGAAAGGTAATTTTAGAGAAGATCAGAGGCTACCTCTGGGTATCTCTTCTTGCCTAGGGAGGCTCATTCTTTTATTTTGTGCTCTTCCATTGGTTGGGATAGGTCTACTTGAATTGTATATTAAAAAGGATGGTATATTGTATCCAATGTCAGTCAGCTTATATCTGAATCTCATTCCAAGTCGTCTAATAGAAGCATTCAGACTAACATTTGATGATCCAGCTGAACTCCAAGACCAGCCGACTTGACACATAAAATTTATCCTCTCTGAGGTAGCACAGCTGCGTTCTTTAACCACAAAACCAAAAAGTAAACAATAAAAAGACACTGCAGAGCCAGCAAGATGGCTCAGTGGGTAAACATAATTGTGTATGCCTGGCAGTCTGGGTTTGACACTCAGAACCCAGTGAAGCTGGAAGGGAAGAACCAACTGTACTAAAATGCCTTTGAGCTCGGGTCTTGGCACCTATGTGATCCAGTACACACAGCTCCTGTTTATTATGAATGAATGCACTCAATCATGAAGCTTTCCCTTACAAAGATATTTCTAAATTAAAGCGGATGATTTTGGTTAGTTCTCAGTGCTATATTGGAGGTTCATGTTTGATAGTTTAAAAATGTTGCTAGGGAGGTTAACCCTAGCAAACAGAGTTAACTATCCTTGGGGTGGGAGAGGCCACTTGAGAATAGGGCATCCATTGACACCATGCCGCAGCTTTCTAAAAGTGATCAGTTACTTTCGTGGTGGGACTGCTGGCCGGGATTCCTTGCCTATGCCCTTCCCAGGACTTGGAACTTCTACTCTTGCGTCTTTCGGTTAAGCAGAGTTCTCAAGTTGCTTTCAGGGAAGGTGAGGGAAGGATCCAATAGCTCGACTTCTTCCAGGCACCTTTCTCTCCAGTCCCACTGTACACTGCAATACTGAGTAAAATTTGATTTGCAAAAGGGATGTTTTGCCAACATATGCAAAAGACTTTCACATTCACTTGTACAAAATATTTTTATTACCATAAGTCTATATGGGCATGTCCAAAGTGCATTCAAGAACTAATAGTCAAAGGCTAGAGGGATACTCAGGGGAATCAGGGTTCAGATTCCAAGGTGCAAACTTAGTAGTTCACAAATGTCTGAAACTTGATCTTCAAGGTGTCTGATCTCCTTTTCTGTCACTCACAGGCATGGACATGTATTTATACAGGTACAAACACACACACACACACACACACACATCCACATATATTCACATATTCTCTCTTTATCACACACACACATTCACATATTCTCTCTATCACACACATATACACACACAGACACAGACACACTCACACATGAAAATAATATTAAAAAACCTCTCTAGTACTGACCTTTCGGGTACTAATTCTAATGGCAAGGCCCCCAGCTGAGGGATGGGGCCGCTCACCCATCTCAAAATGTAAATTCAGGGACATAGAGTGGAGCAAAGACTGAAGGAAAGGTCATCCAGAGACTGCCCCACCTAGGGATCCATCCCATCTTCAGACACCAAACCCAACCACTACTGCTGATGCCAAGCACTTGCTGACAGGAGCCTGATATAGCTGTCTCCTGAGAGGCTCTGCCAGAGCTTGACCAATTCAGATGTGGATATAGGCAGACAAATGTCAAACTGAGCACAGGGACCCCAATGGCAAAGTTAGGGGAAGAACCAAAAGCAGAGCGGAAGGAGATGGCAACTCCACAGGAAGAACAACAATGTCAACTAACCTGACCCCCAGAGCTCCCAGGGACTAAACCATGAACCAAAGATTTCACATGGAGGGACACATAACTCCAGCTGCATATGTAGCAGAGGATGGCTCTAATTGGCATCTATGGGAGGGAAGTCTTCCTTGGTCCTGTGGAGGCTTAATGCCCGAGTGTAGGTGGATGCTAGGGTGGTGAGGTGGGAGTGGATGTGAGAGAATAAGGGAACACCCCCATAGAGGCAAGGGGAGATGGGGAGTTTGCAGAGGGTAACTGGGGAAAGTGAACTTTTGAAATGTAAACAAATAAAATAACCAATAAAAAAGAAAAATAATTAAATGTATACATTTACATAAATATATATATATTAAAAAAACACAAGAAACCTGCACACTAATTTGAAAAGCATTTGATTTTGTATTTAGGTTATCTTGAGAACAAATGATAATAAATTTAATAGGATAATTAAAGGCATTTTTCAATGGAACAACATTAAGTATTTTTGAAAGATGTTGAAGATCAAAAAGAAAAACTGTCCAATACCCTGGCACCTAAAGGCTACCTCTGTTTTTGTGAATTTTGTTTAGCCATACTTTTTCCTAAGCACGGTCTTTTTTTTTTTTACATGGGTTTCAGTCAACTGTATTCATGCAGACTATGTGTGAGCATTTAGTTATCCTAAACAGAAAGCCTTTGCCCTACCTGTGAGACTGTGAGAGCATGGATAGATATCACTGAATAGATACAGGAGAGCCATGAAGTACATGATACTGAATAGATGTATCAGCTCCCGTTAGCTACTTGTAATTTGAGAGTTTGTTCTTGTTTCTAGCTTTTGAAAACCATATAGACAAAAATAGGTTAATGTTTTGACAGACTTAATTGTCTTCCTTCCTTCTGTCTCTGTGTGTCTCTGTTTGTCTCTGTCTCTCTCTCTCCCCTCTCTCTCTCCTTCTCTGTCTCTCTCTGTCTCTGTCTCTGTCTCTGTCTCTCTCATCTCCTACTCTGTCATCTGAGGACAGAGAAGGGAGATGGTTAACGCATGAGCAAGGCAGAGAACCCTCAGGAGAAATGGAGTCAGTTACCTTGATGTTGGACTTCTAGACTCCGGAACCTTATTAACGTATTCCTGGGGCCCAAGTCACCTATCTTGGGGTTTTTGGATAGATCATCTGGAACTAAGTAGGATGAATCTTGGGACGAGGTTTCCCTTCAGCATCTCCCATCCTCCTGTCTCTACTCTGTCCATACTCATGATTCATTTCCCCAAAATACGTTGCTTAAAAATACAAGCCCAAGGATAATATAGTTATGAATTTGAAGGTACTGACCACAGAGAAGGATAGCTAGCCATGTGAACCTGGGCTCCTGGGAGCTCAACCGAATCCAGGTAATTCCTGTGTTCTTGCTACAAGTATGGGGGTTCTCAGGTTGCCTTTGTCCCAGTTGATGAGAGCTCTTGACAAGTGACAGATATTCAGTAAATCCTACATAGTTTTACATATATACTGACTCTTTTTTATTGGATATTTTTAATTCACATTTTAAATGTTATTCCCTTCCCCCTCCCACCCACCCACCCAACCCTTCCTGTCTTCCTGCCCCAATATTCCCCTACACTGGGGGTTCCAGCCTTGGCAGGACCAAGGATTCTCCTCCCTTTGGTGCCCAACAAGGCCATCCTCTGCTACATATGCATCTGGAGCCATGGGTCTCTTTGGATGGTGGTTTATTCCCTGTGAGTTTTGGTTGGTTGGTATTGTTGTTCTTACGGGGTTGCAAACTCCTTCAGCTCCAGGAAATCCAGGACACAATGAGAAGATCAAACCTAAGGATAGTAGGTATAGAAGAGAGCAAAGATTCCCAACTTAAAGGGCCAGTAAATATCTTAAACAAAATTATAGACGAAAACTTCCCTAACGTAAAGAAAGAGCTGCCCATAAACATAGAAGAAGCCTACAGAACACCATATAGTGACTCTTAATGGACTCTTCATTATAGAAAGCTAAAGTTCTCTGAGGAGAAGCACGGTCTTAATGGTTATAATATATGTTTTTATCTCTCTGTATCTGTGCATGCATGCACTTGTGTGTATGCATGTGCATGAGCACATGTGTGTGTGTGTGTGTGTGTGTGTGTGTGTGTGTGTGTGTGTTCCATGTGTGTGTGCCAGTGTACTTATGCAGAGGTAGGAAGACATCTTTGAATGTCAGTTCTCATTCTACCCTATTGAGACCTTCTTTTTCCTTTGCTGCTGTATATATAGCTGGTTTTCAGGGCATCTTCCCCCCCTTCCTCCCATTGGTCCTAGGAGAATTGTGATTACAGATACACAAGCTACCCTGGCTTTACACAAATTGGCATAAGCCACACTCAGGCCCTCGTACTTGAAAATGTGGAAATGTTCTCTACATTGAGCCACTCCGTAGCCTCCTATTTTAAATGCATATTTGGGGGTAAAATAAGGTCTCATGTAGTTCAGATTAGCCTAGGCCTCCCTTGCCAGAGAGAATAAACTTGAACTTCTGACCTTTTAGCTCCCCTGGAAGACTGCTGGAATTTCTGGTGTTACGGCATTTTATGTATTGGTGGGGATTGAACTTGGGGCTTCATACATGCTAAGCAAGCACCTTCCAACTGAGCTATGTCCCTAGTCACTTAATAGTTATTTTAAAATTCAATGGTTATGAAAACTAACTATCAAACCACAGAACTGTAAACTGGAAGGACTCACAGTCCAGTGACACACAGGTCCTTCATACTTCCTTGTCAGCGGGGCTAATGGGAATGGAGTAGCTCTGATGGCTCCAAGGGTGGGCAACTGCTCCAGGGCCAATTCTCAGCTTTACTCCTTTCCACAGCATCATTTGAAAGTTACTTTAACTTTTACATTGAGTTATCAAAACGAATAGCATAAGGTTGGGTGAAGAAATCTTTAAAAATGGCAAACCAAAAATATTAGACGAAAATCTAAAATACACAGCAGTGATTAATTTGAAATAATTGCTTGCCACAATGTTGGAAACATTAATGAATGGACACAGAGGAGTCAGCACGACTGTTAGCTCCCAGATAGCTCGTAGTTCCATCTCTGTGGACTCTTAACAACGGAGCTAAACACAAAATAATGAAAGAGGAAGAGAGCATGAGATGCCAGGACTCCTCCAGGTGGTCTGCGACTTGTATCTTTGTCTGGTTGGCAAGGCTACCATCTAACTCCTTTCCCTTCCCTGAAACAAGATGAGCCTTCCCGCATCGTAAGTGCGTGCAGACCCTATATTTATTATCACAAAGGGTTTGGGTGAGGATTGCGTCTGAAGGGCTTTGTGTGCTGCTCTTTTACATATTATGGTCTTCAGTAACTTTCTTCATTCACTCTACAACACAGGGCACTCTTTTCCTGGTGATAGCTGTCTTGGCCACATCATAAGTTGAAAGGAAAATAAGAAATAATAATTACCTTTCAGTCAGACGTGACATACTCAGGGAATCAAAGGCTCGAATCACTACAAGGTCACGTGCTTTCCAATAATGGTTTCATACATTCACAGCATAAAGGAAACCTCACTTATGTTTTAGAGGTCATTGCCTCAACCACGTGGCCACCTGTCCCACCCTAAATTTATTTTAATAACCCAGCTCACAACTGTGTAGTGTACATTACACATAGATTTTCAAAAGCCATTACTTTAGACTCACAGATTATATTTAAATTAAGCATATTCTTTCTGCAGCATTCCCCACTTTATTAGTACTAGGAAAAGTATTCGGCTGATAAAAGGTTATTAGACCAAGGTTGAGTGAAAAAGATTTCCAGTGAATTTTCACATTAATATGTCTAGTCTTTGTTTGAATCATCAATAAGAATACAGTAACTGATAAATTTCTAAAGAATCAAGCTTTGAAACCTTAGATTAAAAGCCCTATCATGAGACAAAGAATATAATGAAGAATCGTTCTTTTACAAGAAAATATACTTTTCCTTCCTTGACAACCCCACACACTCTCTTTTTCTTAGAATGGAAGGCTAACTTTACAAGGTTCCCCTTTCTGTATCACTATTTACAACACTGTCTCTGTTTCCATAGATATGCAGAATGACTGTTTCCATAGCAACACTCTGGGTTTCCTAAACAAATACTATCATAGCATTAATCTCGTTTCAGTATTATTGTACTATGTTATTAGATACAAAATTCGAAAAAAAATAATTTAAGCAGGGTTTGAAACTAGGTGGGTTGATTTTTATCGCTTGGTGCTTTCAATATTAAATTTCAATCTTATATTAAAATATATATACATATATACATCCATTTGAAAAATAGCAGGGATTTTGCATATAAACATGATACCAATTTTATTCACTGGTTATAAAACACTGTAATTTAATAAGAGGGTGCTCCGATACGTGAGCAGTATCGGGGAGAGGATTACCATCTTCAGATGAAATGGCCGCTTCTCAGTGCATTTGGGGAATTTAGCCTCCCCAAGTCTCCAAAGTCATTTGTTACAAGCCACCACAATAGCTCCCTTTGCGATTTTTGCATTTTAAGTAATTTCTGCCATTGCCTTGTATTTTGCCACCTCAGAGGCACAGCTGTGAAATAGACTTCAAGAAATCTCTCTGAATTCCTTGTTTGCCAGCTTACAACAAAAGAGGAAAAGTTATTCTAGAAGGTTTGGGGAGGATTTCTCTCGGTAAAGTTGTTTATCATCACCACTGATTTCTAGGGGAAATATCTCAGGTGCTTCTATGAAAGAGGTTTACGCTCCTCTCGCTCTCCATGCCTGTCTGGTGCAAGAGCTCTGTTTAATTGAACTGATACTATTTGACTTTTACAGGGGAGGGTTAGCTCACCCAGAGAACGAAGATTGGCCACCAATGAGTGAGAGGAAATGTTGCTAGTTTAATATTGCTTTTTCTTAGAGGAGGAAGGGACATATAGCCCTGTTTTTTTTTCTTCTTCTTCTGCATAATGTTGAGAGAAGAGCTCTGAACAGAGTGGAGCTAGTTCTGCACGTTGTTCTGCTTTGTGACCCATTTAACTTGTGGTTTCAGAAACACCCCCTGCCTTCACTTCCCTTGAACTTGGTTAAACTGGCTTGCCTCCTAAGTTGAGGACTGAAAGGGACTGGCATGCACACTTAACATACACATTTGCACGCAAAAATGTCTGCATTAGGGTGAGGATCCAATAACAGTAAAGCTGACAGTCAAATTCATGACCACTTTGTGCAGGAGTCTGAGTTTGGAGCAGGTAGGAAAGGATGTGAATCTCAGCTCTGCTGTTCAGTAGATGGCTCCCAACTTTATTGAAAATTCTCTGAGTTTCACTTTCCTGTTCTGTGAAGGAAGACAAATGCTAGCCCCTCTCCATACTGCTTGGGAAATTACTGGTATCATTTGACTAATAAGCAACATAGTAATAATAGATAAGTTGGAGCTTTCTGTTACATTGTTCTCAAAAGGGGATGGAGGGAGGAAGGGATGGGGGAGAGAAGAGAGAGAGAGAGAGAGAGAGAGAGAGAGAGAGAGAGCTAGGCCTCCATCCTCATACAATATATTCTATATTCTAACATGACGATTCTCAACCTTTATGCTGTAGCGTCATTATCCAGGGACCTTACTGAAAGCCAGCTTCTGGTTCAGCATGTCTGGGTGCAGAATAAGTTTCTACATGGCTGGTGGCAGCCTTTTAGGTTGGTTCACCAACCTCACTTTGACTGGGGAGGGTCAATACTACCAAAAATCATAGATTTAAACCTGTTATCAAAGCTGTTAAAACTAATGAGAGAACAGTATCTGTAACAGCAGGTGTCCAAACCACTCTATCTTGAGCATATTTCAGGGATCTTGTGTTAGTATAAGATCCAAATGATGCTCTCTTCCTGAACTTGGCTTTCTTGTAAGAGGAAGAGACCAGGCTACCCTGAATTGCTAAGATCCTTTTCATGATTGAATGTAGCCCAAAAGACAAATCAAAGTAGAGATAAAACTGCCTGGACTTGGCCAGTTGCTAAATCTTATTCAGTTGTTTTGAGTTCCCCGTGCCTTTGGATCAGTATGATTCATTCATATGAAAAATGTGTAACTAAATTAAAATTGATTATCCAAACAGGTTAATATTCAAATTAGCAAGTCAGCGTTTGATGGATGACTGAGTTGAGAGGCTGGCTCCCTGTATGATGTAATCTTCACTTTTGACAGTGTAATTAATACTTCAGAGTTCCTCAAGAAAATACTCTGTCATTTTCTTTTGTTATGTTGATGTATAAAAAGACACTTACTTTTTTGACTTCCTTAGAACACTGTTAGCACTTTAATACTTGTTGTTATAGCAATATTTCTTACATGGAAATCTTTTATTGGCAACTGACTCTTGTCTGAGATCATAATTATAAAGAGAAATATATCTGAAAGTTCTAAAATATTTAGGACTTTCTGGGGGGGATTTTGCCTGTGGGATTTTCTTGTTTATGATCTCATTGTCTAGAGAATTATACAATATTCCAGGAATGAAATGAGTTGTGGTTTCTAATAGCTTTATGGAAACTATTACTTTCATTTTTATTCTAATGTTGACTATCTCCTCTCAACTAGCATTGACCTCATAATAAATCATGAGTGTTTTTATTCTTCTCTAGAATTACAAGGAAGTTGTAACAAAATCTATTCCTTTCGGAAAAGGAGCCAGACAGTTTTCTAATCCTAGCTTGGTTGCCATGGAAGAGCCTTTCAACTAACATTCAGAATTCATAGGAACACATATCAACAAAGTGGTTGAAAATAACGCCACCCACACATGGTCAGAAGCAAAAGAATAGGTAAGCATGAAGTCCATAGGCCACTGCCTGGTGCATTCTCCATGCTTGATAAGTAACGGGTGTGTTATTCCTGGCACTTGGTGTGGCAGCTTATGACAAGGCAAATTTCAGTGGTATTAATCTCTGTCAGTCTAGCTGTCTTTGACACAAGCAGACAGATGGGGCATTCGGAGATAATTGTTTTAGGTACTTGTAGAACAATAATGCAGTGGGATATGTGTCACAAATAGTGTATGAATTATTCTATGCTGAACCTCAGATACAAAATTATCATCTTCCGTGTGTTCTGTTCACTTACTAGTATACAGAAAATTGTGAATGTTTGGGGCACCTCAATGAAGAATAAAACTAGCTGTGCACATGACATTTACCAGTGGATATATATGCTTCTTTCTGACATATTGACTAAAAATTAAGGGCTGGGGGTAGCTCAGTTGGTAAACTGCATGTTATTCAAGAAAGCGGACCTGAGTACATGCGACAGAGCCATATGAAAGAACTTATCTCTGTGGTAGCACATGCTTAAAACCTCACACAAGTGACGTGGAAGCAGCAGGAAGGTTCCAGGGCCTCACTGGTCTATCAGCCTAGTGACATGGGCCAATGGGAGACGGTCTCAAAATCAGAAGGTGGTTAGCAACTGAGGAATGATGCTTAAGTTTCACCTTTGCAGGCACACATGTGCACACACAAGTACATGCCTAATAGGCACACATGCCATACTAACATTATCTCATCGTACTGTTGGGAGTGTTGAAGCATTGGCATCAATGCTTGCAGGCACACATGTGCACACACAAGTACATGCCTAATAGGCACACATGCCATACTAACATTATCTCATCGTACTGTTGGGAGTGTTGAAGCATTGGCATCAATGCTCTGTTTCTTAGAACAAAGAAAAGGGGAAACATAACCAATAGTCATTTAAAGAAATAAAACTATCATTTCAATTCGCCTAAGCCAAACATCATTTAGATTAGATGGTTCTCCCTGGTGAGGCCGTTAGCCCACTGTAATGATTGTTCAGTGAATGCATAAAGGGAGACAGAAAGAAGGACATGTTCCCAGTCGTTTGTGGGTGCTTCCCACAGTTTATTTGTGCAATCTGAAGTTCATAGTATCTTCCTCGTATAAAGTTAAGTCACAATACTTATCAATGTGTGGCAGAAGATGCACAGCAACAACAGAACAAGCTTGCAGGTTTCCCAGAGTCTGAGAGGATAATTAGGATGATGCTGGAGTACCATACTCGTCAGCCCCAAGCTCTCATTCAAGCCTTTCAAAATTGTTTTACCTTCAGATATTTGCTTAACGTAGATGCACTAAGGAAAAATTACAAAGAACTTCCAAGAGTAAGAGAGGCTTCAAGGAAGAATACCTAAGAGTATCTTTGCAGTAAAGATAGTATGATACCTATGTCAAAAGGCAAGTGCCAGCTGGGGTGATGCTTCACTTGGCAAAGTTCCTGCAGCGGCACAGTCTTAAGAACATGAGTTCAATCCTCTAGAAGCCATGTAAAAATGCAGGTATAGCACAAAAAGCCAGTAAGCTTGGTGGTAGAGACAGGATGATGTCTAGAGGTCTCTGGCTGGCCATTATAGCCAAATCGGTGACTCCCTGTTCAGTGAGAGACTATGTTCCAAAAATGTGGTGGAGAACTATCAAGAAAGACATCAACTTCTGTTCTCCAACACAACCTGTACACATAGGCTAGCATAAGAACGAGCATGTGCAAGAGCACTGTCTTATGCATATTGATTAGTGAGTGCTGGTGACTATTGAAAACATACAATATTCGCTAAGGTAAGTGTTAGGATCATTTCTATATGTTCTGTCTTTATGAGTTCCTTCTTTTTTAATCAAAATTGTACATTTAGTTAATTTGATCTTCTAATATTTGCAAAAAGTCAGCTAGCCTAAAGCTTCAAAGTCATGCTAAGACTCCAGACTGTAGAGCATGCTTAGTAAGCAGCGTCAGGTAGCATCAGTTTGGTTGAAGACGATGCCTATAAGAACTGGATAGGAAATAATCTTTAAACACACCGTTTAACCATATAAACAGAACTGTGACATAACCTGCTAACCAGGTATCTACTTGGCTTGATACCATAGCAATACATCTCAGCCAGGGTGTCTTCCTTGCAGTTTTGGAGGTTATAAATCCAAGTTTAAAGTTCCCCATTGGCTTCTAGTGAGAGCTTTCTTCCTTACTTATTAATGACTGGACTCTTAAGAGTGTCTTCAAGATGGAGGAGGAAAAAACCTCACAACAACAGCAGCAGCAATAACAACAACAACAACAACAACAACAGCAGCAGCAACAGCAACCACCCCACGACATCTCTTGTCTTTCTTCTTAAAAAGACAATACTTAGTAGATCTGGGACTCCATCCATAGGACCTCATTTAGATTTCATTACAGAGATTCTGTCTCCAAATACAACTACATTAATAATTATGGCTCTGATAAATTAATTGAAGGCAGACAAGCATATTTATTCTGTATGTCAAACCTTAGCATTTCTTTTATAGACATCCTACGGATCTAGAATGATTGTGATCACATCTCTCCCCATGACTGCCTCTCAAGCCTCACACCCCTTCCTTCTGCATTTCCCTATACAGCCCTCTCCATGTCAGGCCATTTCACTTCCTCAGGGAAGTGCCTGAATAATTACTTCTGCTTGGCTTTTCCCTTTGATAACTTAGATATCAAATATTTACATTTTCTTTTGGCTTTTTTTTTTTGGTCATAGTCTTCATGTTTCATAACATGGAACTTCATTTTGCTCTGTAAAACTTTGCTGTGACTCATGGGGTGAGGTTCTATGACCTCAGTTCTCCCTTCTGCTTTCTTTCTAGATTTCTAATGAATCCATTCATCCTCTTTCTCCTGCAAAGGGAACTACTGTCTGAGTCACAGTGTACAAGTTTAGAGTTATATTTGTCTAACATATATGGTCTCTATGTATACTCTGCGAAGCTATAGGATACAGAGGAGAACATGAATGTTGGAAACACCAATCACATGTGGTTTAAAATGTGTAGTTTAACAGGCACTTAAACTCAGAAAACCAACACGGAGACAGAGTTTGTGGATATGTGTTAGGGTATGTGTCAAAAAATGAAACAACCAGTAAACAAGCAAAAATAACAACAAAACAATGAGAAATGACGCAGCCGCCATGAAAGACCAAAGACTTATCAGATATAATGAAGAGCTCAGAAACTGGACAGGTGCTTCAATAGCGTTCCCAGACATGACAAAGATATCACAGATTTGTATCTTTAAATGGACCTGTTCCTGAATGCAGGGACCAGGCGTAAATGTTGCGATACAAAATCTCCATCAATAGAACTATTGTTCTGCAGTGCAACATTCTTCCTAGTGGGATGTTCCTAGAGACAGGAAGTTCCAGGCAGCAAACAGGAACTACTGTCCCCTTCCGGTTTAGAGCATCTTTCTAGTAAGCCTTGCTGGGAAAGTTTTTACTGGATGCAGTTTTCAGAGTCCTGTCTCCAGCTTTGTGAAGCCGAAGGTAGTTGGTTCTGAGACAGAAGTTGATAACCAGTGGAGTAAGAAACCTTCCCGTGGGAGGCAAAGTCTCCAAACACACTGAGATACTTTAATAAGATTATAAGGCTCAGTCATTGTTCATATTTCAAGACATTGGCAAAGTAATGGATGATAAATTTGATCAACCTGATATTAAATAAAACCTAGACTGTCACTTTCATGTTAACTGGAGTTCATTAATAGTGTTTTGACTAATGGATGCAACTGTGACTCACAGGTTGGAAATATTGGTGATAGAAAACATGACTTTGGAGGAGTTCGCTTTTGTTCACAGACTGGCTATCTTATTAAAATACCCATGTGATTCCTTAATAAAAATTCCTAAAAATTGGAAATGCGGCTCTAATAAGCAGGCAAATTTCATAGGGAAAACCAGAGATTATTATAATGTTGGGGAATTCCAAATACTTGGAGTCCAGGAAAGAGCAAAGTGGAAACCACCAGGGTAGTAAAATGAAGGTAAGTGTTGTGTCTCACTGGAGAGCTGGACATAGAGTGTGGAGCGGTGCCTGGGGAAGGAGGGACTTGGCAGAGCTGTTAAGGTAGTTGCTGGGAGCAAGAGCCATTATCTCATACTATTGTTTAAAGGGACTATGTAATTCAGGAACGGAGTACAAAAATGACTCAATGTTCATACGGAAAAAGTCTTTAGGTAGGGGAGAAGGTTAACACAGTAATGAGAATATGGAGAAGTCGATGAATTTCTTGTCCTCCAGATAAAATTGTTCTCCTTTGAAGAAAAGGATGAAGAAAGGGAGGTGGGGGGGGGAATCAAAGTCAGGAGGAAAGAGGGAATGAAAATCATACTGTGGCTTTTCAATAGAAAGCAGGGCATGAAGGTTGTAGAATATGTTTAGGGAATTATTCTTAAGGAACTGAAAGTATCCCCCTCAAAGTTACAGTACTTTTCTAGTAAGCAAAGAAAATAAGAAAAAGGAAACCAGCAGCATTTATTTTCTCTCAGGTTTACTGGGTTGTCATGCCAATGTTCTTGAGACATTTACTATTGAGAAATGGTATCAAAGGGGCTGAACCATCCTCCTTTGTAAAATGGCTGCCCTGCAAGCACAAGGACCTGAATTCAGGTCTCGAATGTGCCTGCATTTCCATGTAGGTTGAGGTGGGAAATGGGTGGATCTCTGGGGTTCTCTGCACATCCAGACAAAGTGGATGAGTAAGTTCCAGGCTTTGGAACAGACCAGGGCTCAAAAGAAAAAGTGAATGAGGAAGACATGTGACATGGAGTAAATATTTCTTTGAACTACATTTAATTACACAAAGGAGTGTAATCTAACTCCAATGATCAGTGTGCTTGGTGTAGCTCAAAGATCTTTTAAAGATTAGTCCATCACGACCTGTTGTAAATCTCAGCCCTTCCTTTAAAGAGGTCCATGACAGAAAACAGACAGAGACAGGCAGGCCTGGTGATGCATGTCTTTAATCCCAGTGCTAGTGAGACAGAGGCAGGAGATTCTCTCTGAGTTCCACACCAGCTAAGACTATGTAGTGAGATCCTAGTTCAAAAAACAAAAGAAGTCAAGATGTGTACACTCAATCCCATACAAAATGATGTTGATAATTTTATACAGAAATCAAATATAAATAGTGTGTCTTTTACAAGAAAGACTTATTACATGTAGCTCCTGTCCCTTTAAAGTTAATATAGCCTAATTGGATAATCTCCACTGAAATAGTATCTAAATGCAACTTTTCTCATTTCTTTAGGGAATTTAGTTCTTTAAAGATTTATTTTCCTTCTCACAGTGAAGTGACTTAGGCTCCTATCCTGCTTCTTGTCTTCTTTTGTTTGTTTTGGGCTGTGGGACTTTTAAGAAAAAGGACAGAGCTTTGCAGCAGGTCTTGATGGGCTCATCTTTAGATCTTTGAGCTAGACCCAGCAGACTGATCACAGTAGCCAGATTAGATTCCTTTCTGTCATTACACATAGTTCAAAGAAACTTTTACTCCAAATTACTCTCCACCCATACCTATCTGGTACCTCCTCAGAAAAGAAACAGAAAAGGATGTTTGAGACAGTCTAGATGCTACTGGTCATTCTGCTTTCTTCTTTTGTTTGAAGCTATCCAACAAGACAGTTTCCCTTGGAGGGACAGGAGAGGCTGAACCAGGCCACCTTTTCTATACAATGACATTCAGACAGCTGGTGTCCAGGCTTCCTTCAAGTAAGCATGCATTCAACGGCCGGATTCCTGTTAATCTTTTTCTCTTTGTTTGTTTTCATCCCAATGACATCAGCCCCTGATTTTATGATCACCATGGCGGACAGGTATCCTTATCTGCCACTACAGTCTGGGCAGAGCTTTAGCATGAAGATAAGGAAGAAATGATCCCTGAGCTTTGTGGGAGGTGACATCTGTCTCTCTGCCTCTAAACTGACTGGAGTCATGCTGAATCCATCCAACAATTTCCTCTGCCCCCAAACAGTCTTATTTCCATGCATCCATTTTCTCTTAGCTTCTAGAATTTTTCTCCCCACCTCACCCCACACCCCCCAGCACACTTGCTTTCCCTTTGTGTTTATCTCCATGTAAGTCAGAACTGGTGTTTTCCTAAAATTACACGGTACCTCTTTGTGCACACATTCTAAAGAAGTCCTGAGATTTTCTCCCTGTATTGATTAGGACAGAGTTGCCTTGAGCTGTCTGCTCTTAGGGAGACAGAAAGGTCACGTTTGTAATTGCTTTGAAAGTAGAGAAACTTCCAGAAACTTAAAAAAAGGGATTTTTGACCTTAGGGTCTGAACAGTTAATGGAGTTGTTTGTGGATGAGGTAATGTTTTGTTAACTCAGAGTCTGGACCTGTTATCCCTTGGTAACTCACTGAAGGAGTCTTTAACTGATGGCGTGTGGTAGCACTGAGAACATTTCTGATTATAGAAACATCGATCTGATGTTCAGGGAGGCAGTTCTAACCTTCCCAGTGAGTTAGTTACAGCAACCAAGGCATTTCAGAGGATGCTTCCCTCTGCCTTTCCACCTTGATTTGTTTGTTTGTTTGTTTTTTTCCCATTACTAATTGTGTGTCCAAGAAAGCCATGATTTTCTGATACTCTATGTCTGAAAATTGCTACTCTCAGATCAGCAACCTCAGAGGTAGGGATAAATAGGTCACTTATTACTGACGTCACAGGGAACTCCGTGCGTGCCTCAGGTGAACCAGGACAGATTTCGAACAGTAAGATATGGAGTACGGTGATTAAGAATGTAAACCACCTCATCTCACTTTGAATGACAGATGCTAGCAACAGGTTACGAATCAGAATTAAAGCCCAGAGTTTCTTTTTTGAGACACATAATTTGGGGGGAAAATGACTCATGTGTACTGGCTGATATACATAATGACCCTCACGGGGGTGGAGGGCACCTCACCACTCTGCTTATCACCAACCCCAGCCCTCATTCCAAAGGGCCTCATTTACTGAGGGGTGTTCTTTCCCTCAGCCCTAACTGGCTGAACCAGAAAAACTGTGAAATACTTTGGATTACTGGGTGAGAAACCATTATTACCAGATCCTTATCACACCTGTGCTGCCTGACATTTCTATCCTTTGTTTTCACTTTTCTAACTACTCAAAGGCTGGAGGGGAAGTTACAAGGAAGCCCCAGATATTCTTCTCTCTCAGGAGAATTTCCCCATAAAGTTGAGTCCCAGATCCCAGTGTCCGGTTAGGATGGATGACCCTTCCAAGCTTAAAGTTTCCCAGGCAGGAACTAACCTCCCTACATCCTCCAAAGCTTTTCCATATTACTCACATTCTGACTTGGGGTGGCATAATTCCTGTATCCATCAACTATGCAATCTGCACATGGTACTCTACCAATAGCTGAGGACTCAGGCATTAATAGTCTTGTTTTTCAAACCAGGGTTAAATATCAAGGAATCAGGGAAGAAGACTTAGAGAGAAAAGCTGCCTGCAAGGTTGTGGATGACCATGGTTGGTCGGGTAGACCTTCCATTTATCATCGTGCCTGGTATAAACTGGCCACCTCTGAAACACACGCGGGGACACAAAGGCAGAGATCCGGATATTCTGGGGACTTAACCTGTTGCAGAATTAGCCTGACCAAGAGTATTAAAATTTGTCTTGGGGAAGCCTATGATATCCATAGGTCCAGGAAAATAGTAGTTGCAGAATTTCTGGGAAGTATGCAGGAAAATGTGGATGGAGAAGGCATCGTCTGCATGTGTTTCTTCTGCACTCATGCTTGTGTCTTTGCATCGTGTTTGTAGTTAGAAATATCTGCTTGCCAGCTCCGATACTGTTTGCCGTCTGCTGCAAGCCTCCACACTTCTTTCTCTTCTGCAGCTATATCCCATATGGCTGCAAGATGTGTAACAAAAGAAAATCACTGTCTTTTCAGTGGTTTAGATTGAAGGGGTTGGCTTGAATGGTTTCAAACCTGCATGGATATAGTTACAATAGAAAGAAGATGTCAAAAAGAAATCTATAACATATTAATGTTGCTAACATGGCTCTTCTTTTCCTCCACATAATCCGGCCCCATATACAAGCCCTACACAGATGGACAGGCTCAACTTCCACCATTTTATGTGGTGTAATTTCCAAGATCTCAGTGTTAATGTGTTTCAGTGTTCGAGGGTTTGCCTCTCGTGTGAAAGGCTCCAGAATTGGGCTTTGGTCCCCAGCATCATCTCTAAAAAAATAATAAACAAACAAACAAACAATCAAAGGAACAGGAAGGAAAGAGATTAAAATTATCAGTCTGTGAGTAAAGCAGTATTTTCTTTTCATAATCAAAGAATCCTTTTGTCAGTGGAATTTTATTTTATTTTATAGTGTTATTTGGTTTTGTGCACAGAGTTCCTTTTGTTATCAGACACATCACAAATATATTGTAAAAATAGCGGGGCTCAGCTGTGCATTTATTTCTTTGGGAGAGTCTAGGGTCACAGTGGCTCAGCTGATCTTAGATGGGCCATGACTGTCCCCCACACATTTCTCTATACCAACCTATTGTCCGAACACTCTTTGTTATTGTGGATTCTGGGCACAGCGACAGGTATCAGTTTCATCTTGATGCATTGATGACACGAGTCGTGTTCAGCAAGTAGTTGGGGTGGGGGTGGGGGAAGAAAAAAGTCATTTTCATAGGAGGAAAGATGGTATCAGAGATCATTTCCCATCATGATCAAACCTTGGCTTGGACTTTCTGTTTTCTTATGACTTCTGTCTGTGATAGCATCGGAACGCCCACATTCCACATGATCAACTTTCTCTGAGTGAGCATGGCAGAGTCTCAGCTCCAACCTTTGCCTATTCAGCTCCTGGCTTCTCCCTCTCACTACAGGAGGCTTCAGATCCAGGAGCAGACCTGAGTCCACACTTGACTTATAGGTTTCAATGTCAGACCAGGAATTACTGCAGCATGAATATGGGTTCACGTTTAAAACTTATCTTAGTTTTGCTGTCATTGGTGGTATACCTATGCTATTTTCTTCCCCCTTCCCTACATCCTTTCCTCCTTCCCTCTCTTCTTTCTGTCTCTGTTTCTTTCTCTGTCATTCTGTCTCTGTGTCTCCCTCTCCCTCTCCCTCTCTCCCTCCCTCTCTCTTCCCCTTTCCCTCTCCTTCTCTCTTTCTGTCTCCCTTTTCTCTGAAACAGGATCCCATATAGTCCAGACTGGCCTTGGATTCCCATTGTAGCTGAGGATAACTATGAACTTCGGATTTGTCTGTCTCTGCCCACTACATGTTGATATTAGAAGAACACATCATGGCCACTCCAGGTTTGCGCTTGCTGGAGCTTGCTGGGAGCAGATCGACGGCTTTCTGTGTGCTAGGCAAAATATTCTACCAACCCAAACTAAATCCCCACTACCAATCCCCAAACTAAACAGTTTGTATTCACATCTAGATTCAGTCTCCTCATTGAAATATTAGCAATTAAGCCAGATTGATTCCAAATTCCCCATATGTGAAAAATAGACATATTAAGCCTTCATGGTGCTTCTCATTCTCCCTCCGCTTTCAAGGCTCCCCCTGTGGCCTCCCTCACGAGGCCCATACGTCTTTTGTCTATTCTTAGGTTGCATACATATTCTTCTGCTCTTCTTGTTCTCAACCTTCAAGTATCAGGGAAAACCCTTCTTGGTCTGTTTAAATATTTAAGTTTTTAACCTCTTCTCAAAATAGCTCACATGAAGAATTCTGTAAAGACAATCTAATTAAATTGTCTTCCCTTTAACCCGTGTCACATCTAAATATGATTCTTTTTGGTGTCTTTGATACCTAAAAGATGACCTTGAACATAAGGGTCATTCTTGTTACATTAGGCAAAGTACACTTGCCTGATGCAGTGTCTTTTTGAAGGTATTTTGGGGGGTATATGGGATTCTTTAAATCTTAAGACAGTTCAGAAAGGGAACTTTTATCATCTCTAGCTTATGAATGGAATACTCAAGTTCAAGAGATCTAATAAGTTACCCTGAGTCACACTGTTAGTAGTAACAGAGCTTGAATCAGTGTCAGATGGTCTGGATAATTCCAGAATGAGAGCTCATGTCCTCACTCTGTCTACTTGTAACAGTTTAAAGTCCCATTGTTGTATTGTGAAGCCAAGGAAACAAAGAGATAGATAGCCTAAGTACTAGAGTGATTTTTAAAAATACTATGAACATTTACTAGCAAAGAGAAAGAAGTTATCACAGAGAGGGTTTGCTGAGTTTGGAAAGTTTTCAAAGAATTGCATAACTCTCTCTCTCTCTCTCTCTCTCTCTCTCTCTCTCTTTCTCTCTCTCTCTCTCTCTGTGTGTGTGTGTGTGTGTGTGTGTGTTTGTGTGTTTGTGAGCACGTGTATTGAGTCCCCAATAAGACCAGGGGTGACAGATTCATCTGGAACTGAAGTTACAGTTGGTTGTGAGTAGCCTGACATGGGTTTTGGGAACCAAACTCTTATCCTCTGGAAGAGTCAGACCTACTCTTAACCACTGAACCACCTCTCCAGGCCCTAAATTTTTACACTTTTTATACCATTGTATGTTGTATGCCACTATGTAGGGTTAGACTCAAAAATCATTATTTAGAGTACAAGATTATAGCATGCTTGCTTTCCAGGCCTGGTGTAGAGAATGGAAAATTTATTCTACATGGCATTTCCTGAGTTGCTTTATATGTGTCTGCTAACAAGTAGTGAAAATAAAAATAAATTGATTCTCTAGTCCTTACTGTTTTTTTAAACCAGTTTTGAAAACAGTCAAGCTCTGCTGGTTCGAATGTTCACACTGCTGCCTGTTCATCTGAGCCTCGTGTGCTTGTCCATCGCTGCTTATTTTCAGTTCTTAAAGTTCTGTCTTCAGTTGATTGAGATTTTAACACATCCTCTTATTTCTCCCTTCCTGTTCCTTCTTTCAAGCTCTCCTCTTGCTCGCTTGATAATTCATGTTCTCTTTTAAAAATTATTACTACCTATATTATTTTTATTTGCGTGTGTGTCATGTGTGTCTGCATGTATGTGTGTAGGTGTGTGTGTGTGTATGTGTGTGTGTGTGTGTGTTTACATGTGTAGGAGCTGTCTAACTTGCTTCTTTTTCTTTTTTTATACCTCGGCTGGCTGGTCAGGAAGTCCCAGGGATCCTCCTGTCTTGCTTTTCCATTGTTGGGATTACTAGTGCAGTTGGCCATGCCTGGAATTTTCTCATGAGTTTTGGGAATCACACTCTAGACTTCATGCTTGTGAACAGCCAAGCCAACTCCTTACCCCCTGCTTGTCTCTTTATACGTGTGAAACTCGAGATTTGCACGGGAAGACAGTAGTCAATAGTTTGTCCTTAGTCTGGTACAGGCAGAACTCACATGGTTCATCAAGGGTCCTAACGAGAAGTGTCTGTCTGACTTCTACACCGGGATGGCTTTAATGAGTAACATTGCAGTAGCAGCTTCCACCCTCTACCCCATTTGAGCAGGTCAGATGAATTTAACTCACCCTCAACATCTCTGCTTCCCTGATCAAGACAAGTTTTCTTAACGAGGACTATTTCCTATCATGACCTGCTGCTATTCTGTGTTACTTCTTGAGCAAAAGTAGCCCCCTCCTTTTAATGACATTTTGTAAAAGTATCTTTTATTTGCACGACGTAATTGTCCTCTTGGAGGTTTACTGCCTCCATCGGTCACCCTATTTCTAGTCCTCTGTACTATCTTCTCTAGGCTTGGAACGTTTTCAACCTTTGAGGCCTACTACTTGACTAAGTTCACCCATTCTATCTCTTTCTCAACTCTGACTAGATGGTCAATTCAGCTGTTCTGTTCTCAAAACTTCCCTCCAAGCTGACTGATTTAAACTGGCTTCTTTCAGCTTCTGTCTAAATTGCTCTACTTGGCCTCATATTGCTTTTGAAAATGCTACCTTTGGCAGTATAATAATCTGGCTCCTTTTCAGTCTCTGCGTTGTTCTGTCTTCACCTGTGTGGAGCTTGTTCTGCAACCTGTCTCTGTACAACTCTTGTGGTAAAATTGTCCTCTCTCTCTTCTTCCTTCTCTGTGCTGCTCCCTCTTAAGTAGCCTTTCTTTTCTGTTTTTGTGAGAGTTGGGAATATCTTATTCTGTCAAATCTTTCCCTGATTCACCACTTTATCTGCCTCTTAACCAGACATCACTTTCAAACATGGGCGCTTTCTCCTAGGAGCTAACTTTACCCTCACTGTTTAGGATTAAAGGTGTGCACTTAAGGCTGTGTATATTCCAGCCAGAGGGATTAAAAGTGTGTGCTAAGGTTGTGTGTGTGTCTGTTTTTCAGCCAGAGTAGCCATGTTGCTGGAATAAAATCTCTCTACACGATATCAGAAATACAAGTTAAGAGGAATGTGTTAACAATGTTTGCAATCGCTGTTTGGGAATGGAATGCTTCCTTTCAATTCCTGCTCTCTCCTAGATTATCATTTACACGGCAGAAAGCTTTCTCATTACTCATGAAACCTCCTTAATCTCTGTGACACACAATAAAAAGCATCAATGCCTCGAGGTTTATAAACGTATATGTGAGTCCATTTTCTGTAAGTGAGGACAATGGCCTGAGTAATTTGAAAGAGCAAAGGTTTATTTAGCTCCAGGTTTGGAGATTGGAAGGTCAAGGCACGAAGCCAGCATCTGCTTGGTATCTGCTAAGGGGCTTCTTGACGTATTCTAGAAAGGCAAAGGGCACCACACAACGAGAGTGAACCAACGTACTGGCTTAAAACACTCTTCCTCATCTTATAAAGTCAGTAATGACATCATGGGGATCCTACCTTATTTAACCTTGGTTACATCTGAAAGTCCCTGCCTACAAATGTCATTTAGCCATGAATTAAAAGATCCCAGTTTCTACCACATGAACTTTTTGGTGAACACATTTAAAACACAGTAAAGGACTTGTCTAGAATAGAATAATTAAGAATATTGATGAATTTTAAGGGCAGACAATACATACTTTATAAAATCTTTCTGTGATAGAGGAAAAAAGAGAGATTCATCTGATGTCCCTTCACCAAACAGTTGGTGACATACTTTATAAATTTGTATCATACCATAAGAAATCATATAATCAGTGATTGTATATTTCCTCCTGAGAATCAAATTTGTACCAATCAAAGCTCTTGCAGAAGTGAACAAGTCTGGGTTTCCTCTGATATTTCAACATTCATCTATCTATCTGTCTGTCTATCTATCTATCTATCTATCTATCTATCTATCTATCTATCTATCTATCATCTGTCTATGTATCTATATATTTATGTATGTATGTATGTGTGTATGTATGTATGTATGTATGTATGTATGTATGTATGTATGTATCTATCTATCTATCTATCTATCTATCTATCTATCTATCTATCTATGTGTCTACCTAACTATCTTCTATCTATCTTCTATCTATCATCAATCTATCATCTATGTATCTATGTATTTATGTATCTATGTATTTATGTATCTATGTATCTATGTATCTATCTATGTATCTATCTGAAAGTTTCTCTCTATATAGCCTTTACCCAGAATTCACTATGTAGACAGCTAACCTCAAACCCACAAAGATCTATCTCCCTCCAATGTTTATATTATATCAAGTGTATATCTTAGGTAACTGTCTGGCTGGAACCTTATGATTTCAGAGAATTAGATTAAAATATCACTGGACTATTGGTTTCTGTTTATCCTTGAATCTACATTTCTAATTATCAAACAGAAAAGAGAACTCTGAAAGGGGAATGGAAAGTGGTTAAACCTGACATTTTAAACACGAAGAAAAGGTCAAACTTTTAAAGAAAATAATGCAGGTTGATTATTATACCTTCTACATGTCTATAACTCTATTCAGATTATTAATGTTTGTCCATTTCCTTCTTTTTCTGAACCATCTTAACATCACTGCTTGCCTAATTAGTATTCTCCCAGTCTGGTTTCTATCTCTTACTGTTCCTCTTTAAAGTTCTGGATGTTGGTATAGGATTAAGGAGCCTTAAATGCAGGAACTCGTAAAGGGACTTGAGATGACTTCTGACAGAAAGCATTGTGTTTTCAGCATCCTTTGTTCTTACAAACCTTCAGAAAAAGAGCACTTGACCTCCGATGCTCAATCTAGGACAAGATTCTCAGGAAGGTTCATTCATTCAGTAAATAGTGACTACTAAAAAGTCAGGCATGGCCTAGTGACATAGTGCAGGCAAATGTGTGAGAATGTAAGTATAATCCTCAGAATGTAGGCAATAGGAGCCCAAAGAAGTAGTGTGTGTTTCTATCTCAGCGCTGCAGAAGTGAAGACAGTTGGGCCCCTAGGGCTTCCCCTCCATGCCCAGTGTGTATGTGTATACTAAATGTTTAACTAGTTTTGAAGTGAGTGATTTGCTTCTTATTTAATGGCCACATTAGTAAATAATAAAAAAAGAAATAGTTTGTTCTTGAAATTCAATAGCAAAGTGAGCAAGGCAGCTGTTTTTCAAAGATGGCCACAGTGTCATAATCTATTCACAGTGTTTCCTGAATACTGTTCCATTGGTGGGTAGAACCCATGTCCTACTCTAAGTGTAGGACATTGTGTGTCCTTTTCATCACTAACAGTAGATGGTAGAAGTGGACTTTTGAGAGCCTGTCACTCAAGAAGGCTAGGAAAATAAAAACAAGGTAGGAGAGACTTGAATTTCTAGAATACTTGGACCAGAATCCTGAGCAGGATTAATTATTATTGTCCCACTGTCTTAATACACTGTCTTAGAAGACAGCCCAACTTAGCATATACTGAGAAACTATGTGAGAGGTGTGTCTCAGGTCCTTTTGCCTTGCTTGATCAACATCCTAGTCAGGAAAATCTTAAAGAGGAAGGATTTATTTTTGCTCATGGTTTCAGAGGGTTCAGTCAACCATGGCAAGACATGTACACACACACACACACACACACACACACACACACACATGTACACACACACACACACACACACACACACACATAGAGAGAGAGCAGAGAGAGAGAGAGAGAGAGAGAGAGAAATGCAGAGAAGAGCTGAGGGGATCTTCTCAGTCCTCTACTGCTCCTCAAAGGATCTTGTTTCATCCATCACCTGATGGCAGTAAATGAGGGAATAGCTAGGGCCACCCACATGCTTCAAAACTAAGTGCCCCAAAGTCACATGGTTATTTCAGCTGCTGAGGGTTGGGGCATTTTGAAGGCAAGAGATGTCCATATCAATAAGTTTGAAGTCCTAACAGAGATACTTGGGAACCTGGAAGTGCTCTTCCTGTTGTGATCTGGTACAAAGGTTCTTCTTCCCATGCATTTTATGTCTTATTTATAAGAAAACAACATAATCTGATACTATAGTTTTTTTTCCCCCAGAATTATCATGGTTTACTTCCCATGTGATAATGTATCCTTAAGGAAAATAAATATTGTTAGGCATTGAAATAGCATTTTAAATTTCTACAAAAGAGAGAGTCTAGTGAAATGAATGTTTGATAGAGGATTCTAGAAAAAAGGAAAAGAAATAAAGTGGGGACTGTCTTATATAGGAAGGGACATGCTCCTTACTACTCTATATATTATAAAGGTATGTGATTATATGTATTATTATTCTGTTATGATTATTTTCATTATTATTTTTAAGGAATGGGAAATGGCTTTCTAGTCATCCTGTCTTGTTTTTAATCCCAATTCCATCATGGAGTAACATGAGAAACTTACTTATAAAGTTAACTATTGAATAGGTGCTAGCTGTGAACACCTTCATTCTTTGTGTAAATTCTTTCCTCTACTCATGTTCTCATCTGTCTTGCTTTGATTACATTTACTCGTTTTGTCTTCCAGCAGGTGGAAGACACATTGCTTTCTGATTATCTCTTTCAAGCGAAGCACCGCTGACTTGTCTCCATTTGGTTTATAGAACCATGCTTAGTTCTTTCCCAGCACATATTTCAATGTGTTTTGTCCTTCATTGACTTTCCTGTGGCTGTGATTAGAGTGTGACCCCTGGAGGAGCAGCTTGTATCTTCTGTCTCCATCTGCCAGTGTGGAGTGCTCACACAGGGTTTTATAGAGAAGGAGAAAAACAGAAGAGCTGAATCAGCAGATGAGTGAATTATATATTTGCCTTAAACCACAAATAATGCAAAGTTGGAAAGGATTTGAGGCCAAATGCTTCTGAGATGCTTCTATAACCATATAAATAACCCTTTACCAGTGGCTAATGGGTCATCTTTACTTGATTAACCATGAATTTAAAAGAGATGTTGCAAAGATCTGGAATTCTAATGGAAAGACTTGTCTTATTTCTTTCTTCATCTCTAGATTGTGGAGCGTGAAATTTATAATTTAAATTTTCCTGTATTTTGTATTCATTTAAATAGAGTTGGATTTTCCGTGAAAGAGGGACTTCCTGGGTTGCCTCTGTGAGAATTCGCATAGTTGTGTGTTGTGTGTGTATATCTTTCACCAAAGGACACAACCTTAAATAGTGAGGTATAACTTACTTTATCATCCTCAAGGTGTCCTGTGGCAACTGGTGGTGGAAACTATGGGGCTTTTTGAATTCTGTCTTAGGAGAAGTAACATCATTGTCATGCACTGTAAAGGCAACTTTAAAGGTCATTTTTGGAATGTTTCAACAAAGTCAAAAATTCTGAACTTCTGACTTTATAAATGTACATGCTACTTATTCTTTTTATCTTCACATAATTTGTAACAGTAGAAAATGAAAATCAAATAAAAATGAATATAATATAAAGGAAATATAATAAGTACCACAAATTACCTCAAAATAAATTATTTTAGCATGGCAAATAGATTGTATAACCAAGGTTTAGACTCCACTAAAATAGTAGTTTACTGTAACAGATGTTTCTTAAGAAAAATATTAAGCATAAATTTATTGTTGATTATACAATAAGAAAACTCAAGATTCTGTGAGAGATTTAAAGCTTATATGTATAAGAAATGTTTTAACAAATATGATTAGATACTTGGAAAATGTTTGGTTATCAACAATAATTGAAGCAGAAAGATTTTCCTCTATGGACACACACACACACACACACACACACACACAGAGAGAGAGAGAGAGAGAGAGAGAGAGAGAGAGAGAGAGAGAGAGAGAGAGAGAGAAGAGAGAGAGAGAGAGATAATTTGCGTGGCAAGCATTAAACTCTATTATCTCTAGACAATTGTGTTACAAAATCATTTCCATGAGGAAGCAAACAAAACAACAAAAACAAAAACTAGAAATCATATAATAAGGCTAATCAATTAGAGTTTTGTTTCATTTGATTTTGTTTTGAGACAGGGTCTCCATGTAACCCTGGCAGTCCTGAAACTTATTATGTAGGCCAGGCTGGGTTTGAACTCACAGAGATCAATTTACCTCTGCCTCTAGAGTGCTGGGATCATAGCCCTGTACTGCACCAGACCTTGCTAAGATGAAGTGTAAGGCTACTCTCAATTTGACAAAACCTACAGTCACTTCTTAAATAATCTTAATGAGGAATTGCATAGCTTCAGATGGACTATGGACATGGATATCAGGGGTTGTCTTGATTGATAATTGGTGTATGAAGACACAGCTAGCTTATTGTGGATGGCACTATTCATTTAGGAAGTAAGTCCTAAAGAGTATAAGAAAGGAGAAAGCTGGTGGAGAGAAACATATGTAAACAAGGATGTACTTTTTGCTTCTCTTTCCCCTTGACTATTGATGTGATGTGACTAATTTCTGTCTTGATTTTTCCACAGTGATGGACTATACCTTGGAACTGAGAACTTGGAACTTCTTCCCAGTGCTGCTTTTTGTCAGAGAATTTTTATCAAAGTAACAGAAATGATACTAGAACAAAGGAAACATCAAACAGGTAATCAAATGTCATATAATTCTCCCAAGGTTTATAATGCATATGGCATTTGTCAGCTTTATAATATTTATAATTTATTTTTATTTCTCTTTCCCAACGAACCTTGACTTTCCTATTTGTATATTGTATTACTGCTTAAAAAGTGTGACCTACAAATCTTAGACCCAGCACTCGTTATGTAATTATTTTACTTGCTTACCCTACTTCAGATTTCTAACATCTGTGCTTTAATGTGCTAATACCCATAAACTTGAAAGATTACACTACAGCCAGCAGTTAATGAATTGCTCATTTTTATTTAAGCTTCTAGAAGAAAATAACTTACATTCCTCTTGTAAAGATTTCCACCTTTATCCCTGTTAACTAAACATTTAGAGGCTAGTAACATTCAAGGAAGGAAGGGAGGAGTGAGGGTGACATAGGAAAATTAGGTTGGCATATATTTAAAACAATGAATAGATTATAGGGCTACAAATATTGATGTAAAGGATCACCAGTAGCAATAACAAAGCAATGGCCTCACAAAACATGTTGTTCCTTGATCATCTGCCTACTTCACAGAAATGAGTCTTGGGATGGAAAGACCTAGAAAATATTTTTTATAATGAATAGTCTGCATCAATAGGGAATTTAAATTTTGGTGGAACTCACCAACTTCAAGCTCATAAGGTGAGCTTTCATGGCAGAGTTAAAGTGTAGTCTATCTAGAATATGGTGGCTATTGTTGAAGCTCACGTCTTAATTTAGTAGGTTAATTCACAAGACCCTGTACCATAAGGCTGTTTCCAATGGAAGTCTTTGCCTTCTAAGAGTAGAATTTTTTTTTATGCATTTACTCAAGTGCTTTGCAGGTAAGCAATGGCTTAATCATGATGAGGGAGCATAGGCACTATTTCTTTTTGAAAGGTTAGCTTGAGCGAGATTCTTGCTCACATTCATATATCATGTTCAAGTTTCTGTGGTTTCTGTGGATGCTTTCACTGACTTCCTTTCCTGCCGTTGACTTGATTTACTCATGTGACATTCAGGAAATGCTCTTTTCTCATAGCCCTACCGTAAAACAATAGTCACTCACCTCATAATGAACCTGAAGTTGGCGAGTTCCAACAAAATTTAAATTCCCTATTGATGCAGACTATTCATTATAAAAATATTTTCTAGGTCTTTCCATTCCAATACTCATTTCTATGAAGTAGGCAGATAATCAAGGGGACAACATGTTTTATGAGGCCATAGCTTTGTTATGGGAACTCTCTGCCTTTTCTCTAGCATTGAGACACCAGTGTGTTTTCGGACCATTCACCCCTCTAACTGTAGATGTTACAAATTGCTTGCAGCCCCATGTTTTTAAGTCTGTTCATGTTTTGCCTACTGAATTCTTGATTTTTCACATGCAGCTATCTTCCCAAGCATTTTACTATATAGACATGTTAAATAGAAAACCTCTTTTAAAAGTAAAACCAGTGAGAAGCAGATCTGGAATCCTGTCAGTTTTCCTATATTTAAAGTGGTCAAACCATGGAAATTTCCGGTTTCCTACAACCACCAATCTTTTAATTTCCAACTTCTCTGCTGTGTATTAGTTTCTTACTGCCTCATAACAACTATCCCAAACTTAGTGCTGTAAGGCAACATACATTTACTATCTCATAGTCTATGTGGATATAAATCTAAGTTCATCTGAACAAAATATGAGGTCCCATATGGCATCACACAGAAGATATCTGCCAGTTGAGTTTTCAACAGGCGAATTTTCCTTTAAATTTTGTCTTCAAGGTTGATATGTCAGTTATTACCCTTGCAGACTGATAGACTGAGGGCTTTGTGTTTCCTCCAAGCTCTTTGTTATTAGTTGTATGTGGCTGTGTTTTGTCAGAGCCAAGAGAGCAAAGTAACAAGAGATGTCAAAATCACCCTAGATAGAAGCAGTCTTGTGCACCCTGTTCTCAGCTATGAGCTCCCATCATGCCTCAGAGTTCAGTTGGTTAAAAACAAGTCAGTGACTCCAGCATACACCCAAGGAGATGATATCACTGAAGACAAAACTGAACACCAAGAGATAGCACCATATATTAAGAGATCAGGATTACATCACAATAAAATGTAATCAAACAAAAATTTACATAGTGGAAAATCCTCAGAAGTCTGTCCCATTTCACTCAAAACTTCAACAGTCCAAGAGCCCTCTGTGTATGAGAGTATTCTCACCTGATCCTGTCTCTTTATTTCTTAAATTTTATCTTCTGGTGAAATGCCACCTTACTCTATTTCTTCTTGAGGACTTGCCCATCTCTGAGCATTTATCCCTTCAAGACTCGTGCACATATTCGCTCCCTTTTCTGCCTGCCTCTGTACACATTATTTGCATCCAGGGCACATAGTCCATGTCACAGGACAGAGTGTGGCATCCCACAAGCTTTTCTTATTATCAATAGTAAAATGGGGATGTGAAATTCATTTCCTGCCTGTTCAGAACCTTGCACAGAAGAGGCATGTAGTATATTTGTTTGGTGTTTGAGACGGACCTACTGTTTTGGCTTCTTTTAGAGCTCTTGAATAATGCCCCATTTCTAAATATGTGGAATTACATGTTGTAACTTGCTTTTGTGCATAAATATTTTACTCCATCACCTCTTTAAACCCATGAAGTCAGTTTTTTATTTTTATCATTTTTCCTTCTTTTACACATGTGAAACGTGAGGTTCAGAGAATAAACGAGGCTTACACTTTCGGGATGTGGTAATGCCACCAGGTTAATATGTGTTGTCGTCTCAGTGGTTCTCCTGTGACTTTCCACTCTGCTCTCTGGAATACAAGGAGAAGACGTCTGCATTCCATTGATGAAGAAACTTCACTTGGGGACTAGGAATAATAATGACAAAATTAAAGAGGCAATTGTAAAATTGAATTGGAGTAGCTTATCCATAATCAAAAGTATAATTAAGATGTAGCATAAAGACTGTCGAAGGAAGATTTGGTATCCGCAGCATAAGGGTTACCTCTGTCCCCATGCAAGCTGTACAATTTTGCAGTTTGTCATTTCCTCTAATGAACTTATGTTCCTTATCTGTCAAAAGACTTACTTCACAAAGGTGATCACATGAGAAAAGAATGTGGAAACATTGTCATATAATCGATTCCTACATGAACATAAAGTCTGGCTTTTGTAAATATAAAGAATTATAATTTTACTTGAAATTCTGAACTGAATATCTAAAATTTTAAATGACTATTATTAAAAGTTCACCTGTGTCAAGTCAGCACATTTTGTAATAATATAAGATGAATTTAGTGACTAAGTTGTGTCAAAATTATTATAAATTAAAAACAAGTTAAATTATTATAAAAGATGTACTACTTTTTACATTGAGAATTAAAGAAATATACTTTATGGATCTTTCTTCCATGAATACATCTGAGACAATATATAAAAAAACTACATAGTCCTAAAGAGTAATTGAAGTATGAAAGTTATATGGAAAGCATAAATTCTTTCATTTGATTGATTAATCTAGCTAACATTTAATACATACATTTTATAGTCAATCTAGATTTCCAAAATGAATCCATTCACTCATGAATGTGATCATAGATGTCTGAGCATGTCATCTGTCTTGGTTCCTACAGGGAACACAGGAGTCAAGTATGCTGATTGCCAGTTGCACTTTGGTTTTGAATTCAAAGTTCAACAGTCAGGTTGGTCCTATAGATATTGTGAGAAGTCTACCTCAAGTTTATTATTTTCTGTCCATAACTGACTTTAAAAGCATGAGTAGATATGATACCAAACATCTTCAACACAACTAGTGTTTTAGTTTTTCTAGCCAAGGTCTCACTGTGTAGCTCAGGTTGGTTTTGAACTCACCATGTAGCCTTGTCTTGCCTCAAACTAATGGCATCCTACATTACTATCTCAGGTGCATGCATGATAGATACTAACTATCATCTTCTACTCATAATTTTGGATAGCGTTATTTTATTGGTGTAAATGGCATTTTGTGAAGTTGTGCTTGCTCAGGTAGCTATATGTGATGTGTTGATTTGCTGGCCAGCAAATCCCCATGATCTTTCAGTCTTTACCTCCAGTGCTGAAGTTATAAGTACATGCTTCTACCACTGGGCTCTTTATGTGCTGTGATAAATTGTCAGCTTGATACAGCCTAGAACACCTAAGCAAAGAATTTCAATGAGGCATTGTCTTCAGCGGCTTGGATTGTGAGCATGTTTCTCCTCTCTCTCTCTCTCTCTCTCTCTCTCTCTCTCTCTCTCTCTCTCTCTCTCTGTCCCGTGTGTGTGTGTGTGTGTGTGTGTGTGTGTGTGTGTGTGTGTGTGTGTGTGTGTGTGTGTGTGTTGGGGAGGTTATCTTGATTACATTAATTAATGTGGGAAGAACAAGGTCACTGTAGGGGTCACAATTCCCTATGAAGAGCATCCTGAATTATATGAGTGAAAGAAATGAGCTGAATGTAAATGAAACAAGCATGTGAACATGTGTGTATTCACTTCTTCTCCCTTCTGACTGGTAAAATGTGATCAGCTGCTGATATTCCTGCCACTTTAAATTTCTGTGCTCTGATGGACTGTAACCTGGATTTGTGGGCTAAAACTAACCTTTTCTCTCCCCTAAGTCTCAGTCTCTCTCTCTCTCTCTCTCTCTCTCTCTCTCTCTCTCTCTCTCTCTCTCTCTCTCTCTTCCTCTCTTTTAAAAATTTGGCCAGGGTTATTTATCACAGAAACAGAAATAAAACTAAAACATTTATATATGGAGATCAGAATAGTCACTCAGTTGGCTTAGGAGAAGCACCTCACTCCACTGAACCTTCTTGCTACCCCTAGACAAAATTTGAAGTAGTGGAGCATGATCCATACCAAGACCCAGTGAAGAACAACAGCAGTTTTATTAACACTGCTCATAATGTTTGCCATATTCTAAGCATCTCAATGTTGAATAGAATTGCTGTGCAGAATCTATACCAATTTGGAATAAACTGTTTGCAACGTATCGATGACTTATTTTATTGTTGGTTAATTAGGTTATAGTTTCTCTAGTTTTAAACCTAATTTTCTGTTTGTTCATTTCTTTTCTGTCTTGACTCCCCCATTTGTTTCTGTGTTTTGAACTAGAAAAGTAATGAAGAGCTCCAAAAGCTCTCTCAAGAATAATTGAACATTTTTCCCTTGGGTTAATCATCTGTATATTGAAAATCATTCTCTCTGTAAGTTTACTGCAGAAACCCTGAGAGCCTTCCAGGAGGCTTCTCAGGCTACTGTAGTCATTAGACAAGTGCAGCCAGGATTCCATGAAGTTTCTCTGAAAGCCCTCTCATGGAAACTCCCTGTCTGCTCATTTCCCATGTTTTCTTTTTGCTCTTTTGTTTCTTAGTAAGAGAGAAGCAGAAAGAAAGGCTTTAATGACCATGGTAGCATGCTGCCTCACAGACCTTTCCGTAATGGCAGCTCCCTGGTCGCTAGCTAACTTTTAAATATTTAAAAGGCAGAACATGAATTTCTGCCAGTTTAAAATAATTAGTGAGAATTCTCAGTAAATATTTTTTTTTTTACTTCCAGGATTTCTTAGCAATGGTTGAATGGCCTCCAGCTTCTGATTCAACTGGTGCTGACAATTCAAACAGTTGAATATAACTTAGAGAGAACATTGAGATCAAAGAACACATGATTCATAAGTGAAAACAAAGGGGTTTTAACCAAGCAGACAAGACATTCAGAGATGACTTTGACCTGGCATTGTCGGGAAGGGTTCTCTCTGAGAAGTACATTGGAGCTGTAACTAGAAGGGTGGGAGATTAGTCAATTTTCTAGAGAAGCAATTACACAAACAAGTGCAGAGGCAGAAGGCAGAAGGCAATGCACCCACTTTGGTCACCCATAATGTATCACCCACAACATATCAGACACGCTGTTAGGACTAAGGGTACGAGCAGAGAATTGAGGGGTCGCAAAAGCACACTTCAGTTAAAAGAAACAGAATCAAGCCAGAGATCTGAGAAACATCACTAGGTGACTACTGGTTGAAGCAGTGAGCACACCATATAAAAATTCCTTTTGTCTTGAGAGGAGTAAGTTACCACAGAAAGCAGATGAGAGGCACAAACTAAATAAAGAAAGACAAGAGTGTGTGAGTTGTGAACATGCTCAGATAATAAGGGCCAGGACTTGTGATCATGTCCGTATTCATTTCAGTCTCAGTTGCTGCCATACTGAACGGATTGTAGGGCTTGAATAGAAGCCCAACTTTCAGTTTTGGTCACTACCATGGTGGGCTTAGTTTTAAAAAACACACAAAAAAACTATGGAGGCTACACATCAAATGGTAACAGGAAGGAAGTGAGAAGTAATGAGATTCAGGATTGAGAGTGCTGGCTAGGGAGATTGTGTGGGGGAGAGAAGGCTAGTCACGCATGACCTCAGCCACTGGGTTAATGGAAGGCTTCTTCCTGGAGGTGGAGAGACTGAAGAAGAAGCCTTGTAGGTCCGTAGGAAGAGTCTGCTGATGACAGATGATATTTGAGCTTGCTATCAGGTACATAAGCAGAAGTGACTTGTGGGCATTTGTTTACAAATAACATCGTTAGTTTAAGTGTTGGTTGAGAATAAAGCATGCATATGAGTAAACTTGAACTCAGATCAATTGCCAATCCGGGCAGTGGCACACTCATTCGTGAGGTTAGAATGTGGTCAGCAAGTGTTTACTGGTTTTCTACTCAATGTTCTCAAAACATTCTATTGAGCATAAATAGAGCACATTGTGTGTGTGTGTGTGTGTGTGTGTGTGTGTGTGTGTGTGTGTGTGTGTGTGTGACACATGTAAACAACTGTGGTAGCCGGCATACTAAGGTACAGTTTATGATGATGGCAAGGCAGAATCAGAAAAGACCTCCTAAGGTATTACTGGAACAAGCCAGGGAGCTAGCTAGGTTAAAGGACAGGCTCTTGCAAGCACAGTCCCTTTAATACCTCGGGGTATGCTTCAGGAAAGGCAGGTGAACCATAAAGCAGCCAAGCAGGACCTGAGCATTTGCAGCCATAGAAATTAGGAGGACGGTTGGGATTTAGCTCAGTGGTAGGCGCTTGCCTAGGAAGCGCAAGGCCCTGGATTAGGGTCCCCAGCTCAAAAAAAAAAAAAAAAAAAAAAAAAAAAAAAAAAAAGAAAAAAGGAGGACAAGGTTGAGAGCAAATAATCACACTAGTGTCTCAGATAAAGACTTTAGCTTTAGTATTTGAATTTCATTTGGATTTAAAGATTAAACCAAGAAAATTTATGCCATGATTAGATTATAGTTTCAGAATATTAATGGAGAAAGCAAGACAGTGCATGGAATACACTGGATATAGTGGCCTGATCTCACACAGACGGTTACTAACAAATAATGTGGACCATAAAAGAGACATTCTTTATCTTTATCTGATTCACAAACAGGAAAGAAGGAAGACAGTTTCAGGTTGGGAGTTCACAATAAAGCCATGAGCTTTGTGTGAGTAAAGAATCCTGAAGGAAGTCACAGTAACATGATGACACATGTATGATGGTGAGGAAAGAGGAGACAAAGAAACCCCATGGAACAGGGAGACTCCTGTTCTCTGAGGTGTGTTGGAGAGAGAATATTTGAGGAGGTCATGGTGAATAAAACTCAACCTTGTTTTTATTCATCTCTCCTGTGATGGGTCCAAGACCATTATACAAAGGAACACATGTTGACACCATAGCAGCATCATACTTGAGAGAAGAGAAAATAAGAGAGAATATAACTACACAAATATCCTCAAACTTATTGACACTAGGTGAGACACTAACCCTTTGCAGCCTTCCTTTTGCTTTATGTCAGCTAAACATTGCACACAATTGCATTTAGGTAGGAATAGATCCAATTTGGTACTCTCACCCATTCATCCAAATTGCCTGTCTTTGTCAAGTATGCCCCCCTGTGAACAGAAGTGATTTAAAAGACCATCTACTTGGGAAAAAAAGACATTGTCATTAGAGCCTCACAGCCTTAGAGTCTGTAGACTGGCTCAAATGGCCACAATGGGATAATTTCTCTCTCTTTCTTTTAAAAACTGGTCTTTATCAAACCCTATTAAGTAGGGAAGAAGAGGGGAAAAAAGAGAGGGCATATAAAAAGATATATTTGAAGGAAGTACCATAAGGAACTTGATGGTGGAAATTGGTACCTAGAGGAATTTGTACAAGTCACAAGAGGCATTTGTGAATGTTGAATAAGTTCAAAATCATTATGAAGGGCATCTATAAAGTCATCCCATAAGTATCTTTTAAAATAGAGGTATTAGTGCCTAATTCATTAGAACAGTTTGTCCCCTTGTTAACTTAGTTCATGCCTTTGATAATTATATAATGTACAACATTATCTTAAGAATCTCTCAGACATTTTCTTTATAAAGTGGTGCTATTTGCAGTAGCACCTCTTCTCATGTAAGTCATATATTTGCTTTCTGAAGTTAACTATAGTTTGAAAATACTTATTACACATTTCCATAAATAAACTAGAGATTGCATTTGATTTTTTTTTCCATTTTTGAATAGCATACTTAAATCTTGTGTTCTCTTGGCTAACCCCAGCTAGGATTTGTCCAGTGTATCCACACTCCATACTATTGTATAGAGATACAATATCTCTACTAGTTAGTGAACAACCATCAGATTGACTGCTATGATACCCTAGTACTTGTAATTCTAATTTTACATTATGGCCCTGAAAATCAAGATTAATGATGCAGGCAACTTAGACACGCTGATGAGAAAGTATAAAGCATAATGTGTAAGTTTTCCATGGAATAAGAAAGTAAAAGTGATCATATTCTGAGGTGCTTAGTCTCTCCAGTAAAAACGGATCTACTGTCATGAAACTGTCAAGAAGGAGGAAGTAACTTTGTTTTTTTCTTACACCTAAAAGTACAAAAAGTGCAACCATAGTGTACCACCACAGTTCAAGTGTTTCATCAAGATGAGAAAACCATTGAAGTCATAGCTGAAAGACACAAGTCGAAAACATATTCTAATGAGTGGATACACAGGTTTCAGGTAAGCAATAACCTTGGGAAACCCCTTACTCCCTTAACAAAGGTTTGCTTACTGAACTGTAGCTCTGGTTTGTCTAGATAGGCTAGCTTGTCTCCACAGCTCAACAGTGGAGACTGAGGTACGCTTGTCATGCCCAGATTTGACATACATTCTGGAGATTTGAACTCAGGACCCTCTGCCTAGGTAGTAGACCCCTTACCCACTGAGCCATATCGTCAGCTCCCCAATTTGTAGATGTCTAATAGGAATTCAGGAAATAGAAACCTCATAGTAGCTCACGAAAACTGTATCTAAAGTAAACTTACTTTTCCATGTTCTGTCTGACTATCTGTTTTTAATTTTATGTGATCACAAACAAATAAGGTCTGTTGAATTCATTCATCATGATCTACAGTGGGGTTAAAACTGAGTGAGTCAGGGGAAAAAGAAAGGGAGAATATGACCCTGTACACAGGAGGTAGAGTTTTAGGTATCTGAAGATGGCGTCGCAGGTCAAAGCTGAGTGTTTGTATGTGAGTACACTCCTATAATCCTTGTTGGATAAAACACAAAAAAGTGGGCACCATTTATTAAAAGATAATTTCAGAGAGAGGAAGATGAAAGCCAGGAGATATTACAAGCTACATTTCCACAGCTTTTGATGAACACATGTGCATTCAGACTTATTCTTTTCAGAAAGGCGTGAGTGTGAGCGCCCAGTAGTAGAGCAACATCATAAGAGAACGCTTGCTATTCTTCTAAGGCATTCCCTTCGGTCAATTTGTATCAAGCACAGCCAATGTGTAGAAACACTCTGGGCTTTCTCCATCCATTTTTCTCCAATAACAATTTTGTAGTGATCCTGGTTTGTGCCTCAAGTTTTTCTCCAAGTAGTGGCCTGCTTTCTACCCCCTCCCCAAATTACATAGCATTTTGCTTGGTTGTCTTACACAATTTGTTCAAATTCTGTGCATTTTTTAAGATAAATCAGGGTCCTTGAAGACAAGAAAACTCATGCTACCTCAACAAAGGGGCAAATCCCAGAGGTACAGATAATATCAAGCTATCTGGTCAACTTCAGAAAGACAGTTCCATTTGTCAACTGGTTCAAATACATTTTCTTGTATTTGTTCAGTATAAATGTCTTTAAAAAGAAACTTGTTTTTTTTCAAAGAGATACTTTATAAGAGTAAAACATGCAGTGGAAAGTAACTTTATTATGAAAACTTCCATTATCAATATTTTACAGAGAAGAGGGACATCCCATGAGAGAGTTCTTTCCCAGGTTTTCCTTAGACTATATTTATGGTAGTTTCATAATGCAACTAAGGTCTTGTAGAGACTTCAATCTACAGGGACTGAAGTGCCTGTAAAGAAAGCATTATAGTTCCTAAATCCAGGAATAGGTTTGCATTGATCCTTTTCATACAGCAATGCTTTCTAGCAACACTAAAAAACAACGTAACAGGAAACGGTAGAACGGTGGAATTCTCTAGAAAGTGATGGGACTCAGAGACAGCCCTTGTTTTGTCAAAAGGATCACCACTAATCAAATTAAATTAACAAATCATTTTAATTTAATCCTTTACTTAATACCACTGTTCAACATCCCTATATAGGTATAATTTGTTTTATAGTAGCAGTAATTTTATCTTTATTGGGGCATACTTCAAGCATAATAGTATTCATCAGTCGTGAAGGCCTATGACCTTCAAAGGCATATGTGGTATAACCATTCACGATTAAAATGGGACACTTCTACCACCCCATAAATTTCCTTCAGTGTCAACCTCTTACTCCTAGTAACCATCACTCATGAATTCCCTGCTTAAGAAAATTTATACCTGCTCCTTGAGACATTGTAGGTGTGGCTACTGTGTCATATGCACATGAGTAAGTGGCAGAGAGAAGAGACTATGTCTATGCCCAGACTCGTGACCATCTCAATGACTAGCAGCCTGATATTCCCAGAAAAAAGAGAGCCTAAGATGACTAGCAGTCTGATGCCAGGGCAGCTGGCATTTGATGGCTACCAGTCTGGTGCCCAGGAGGGTTCTCAGAATGGGGAACAAGGAGGGAACTAGAAGAAACCTCCCTGGGACTGAAGGTGCATGGGCAGGACTGAGCCTGAAACAGAAAGCTCTCATGGGGTTACTCAGGCAGGCCAGGTGAGTGAGCTGTGAAAGCTACCAGACCAGCTCCATGGAGCCTGGAGAGGGAGCTAGCCTGAGATGACCTCCAGTCCAGTGATATGCAGACTTGGGGTGTGATAAGGGGCTGACTATGACTGAGATGACCCCTATCCAGTGCCATAATGCAAGAGCTGGGCAATGCACTCCTGAGACCCAGGCACTCATAGATTCTGAGCATCACTAAGAAGAGCAAATGAGTGGTGAAGAAATGGAAGACAGAACAACAGAAGGACGTGGGCACAATGAAGAGAGGCAAACTGGAGACGTGAGGGTAGTGAGGAACAGCCTGGTGTAAATAGCCGGTAATGCCACCTGGGACGACGGTAGGAGCATGGACCACCAGGGGCCATGTTTGGTCTGTGGCCCGGCAGTAGCAGGGTCTGTTACCATGGATGTTTCTGGTCTGGACTGTTGCTGGAAACATCTTGGTGTTTAAGGGTTGTACAGAACTGTCCCCACTTCTCACTTGGGAATCATGGGAGAGCTGGCCCTGGGGGCCTGAGAACAGGAGAGTTGACCCCACCTCTAGCCAGCTTTAGTACGTGGGAGAGCCCCCCACCTTCCCACCTTGTGAGAGTTGCAGGTTAGTCAGCCTCGAGGTTCTGAGCAAGGGAGACCCTGGGCCCCATCACTTGTCTGCAGTGCGGTGACCTGGGTGAGGGAGAGAAGTCCCATCTTTTGCCTTCCGCTCTGCTGGAGAGCTGACCCTGAAGTCATCAGAACAGGAGAGCAGGCCTTTCACTTTGCCTGAGCAGCACAGGAGAGCTGGCCCTGGATGTGTGTGTTGCAGGTAAATTGGCCTGAGGGTGAGAACACAGGAGAGCTGGCCCTGACTCTTGTCTGCTGGGCTATGGCAAAGATAGGGCAGGGGTGATGCCCTCCCTTGTCCCTCAACATCTATGGCAGGCAGGACAGTGGGCTGAGTGTCGCGAAAGTCAGAGAACTGGCCATGTCCCTTACCAGCTGAAACATTTGGAGTGGGTCCTGCACCTCATTTGGGTAGCAGGGTAGAACTGGTCCTGGTTACAGGGTTTGGTGGTAAGCAGGCCACTGAAGACATGAACACAGGAGAGTCAGTGAGCTGACCGGCTCAGATACCTCTCATATCCAGATCCAGGGTTTGGAATTGGCCCATCCCAACATCTACTCCATTGATGAACTACTGGAGCACATAAAGGGGCTGGTCCTACAGGTCCAAAACTTCAAGCTTCCCATGACACAGGACAACAATAGGATATCCAGGAGGTATCCCAGTGAGAGTCCATTATTGATAGAATAGCAGAAGCCAGAGGCCTCATACCAGGCCAATGCCTTATTACAATGAACATTGCAAACAAGGAAGTGTGGACAAAGCGGGATACTGTGGAATATACTGCAATACTACAGCTTCCACAGCAATGTTGTCTTTTGGCAGGGGAAGTTGCAAGGGTGGGTGGTGGATATGAGAGGAAGGGGAGAGGAGTGGGATTGGGTGCATGGTGTGAAATTCAGACAGAATGAATAAAAAATTAAAAAAGATAACATATAGATTATAATCATCTGAAGACGTGGAATATGAAAGTTCACTTATACCTTGACTTTGCTGTTTTCATTAGAATCTAGAAGGTTAGTGTGGTTTTCCCTTCATATATTTTCTGATTACTATGTTAAACAATTTCTATCTTCTGATTTTCTTTAATTCCATAAATTGAGGACTGAAAATGAACAGATATAAATCTCAATGGTAATCAAGACGAATGAAGGCAATATAGACTCACTGGCCAGTTTTGATCAAGCTTGAAATCCTTTGGGGAATAGCATGAACAAATGAAAACACACCATTCTTTAAACCCACTTTCAAATATTAACCCTAAATTAACTCTATTAGATAAGTTATGAAAGAAGCCACAGTCCACCTGAGCTGTCAAGGATTTTGGACACGTTGTATAGGTTGACAAGATAGCTCGTTGAGTAAAGGTGCTTGTGACCAAACTGAATGACCTGATTTTATTTTCTGAGACCCACATAGTGAAAAAGAAATGTAATAATAAATAAATAGCATGATAATATTTAATGAGCTTAATAATAAAGATTTTAGGCTAGACAAAATGGGTTACATTTGGGTTTTACTGCATATGGTATAATTATTAACTGTCAGTACAAGCCTTGGCTATAGAACAATTGTCATGGCTTTTTACACACATTAGATTGTCACCCTTGATGGTCTTCATCACTAGTGTAATAGGGGCAAAAAGCTTAACCGTGTAAACAACCAATATCTGATTTGACTTAAGACCCACTCCACAATATAGAACCCATATCTGACACTGCTTAGGTCATCAAGAACCTGAGAGTAGACACCCCATGAACCTAGGGTAGATTCAGATACTATTCTAAAAAAGAAATAAAAATACAGTAGCAATAAAATGATTCCTAGTGATATTCATAGGTCAGCCATTATCAGAGAAGCTTCTTCTTCCAAAAGTTGGCAACAAATGCAGAGACTTGCAGACAGGTGTTATGCAGTCAGAGAGAGAGAGACAGAGACAGAGGCAGAGAGAGGCAGAGAGAGACAGAGAGACAGAGAGACAGAGAGACAGAGAGACAGAGACAGATAGAGACCTTAAAATATTCATTCATAAATGGGATGTCTCCACTAAATCCCTCACCCAGGGCTTCAAGAAGCCTGTAGAAGAGGAGGCAGAAAGAGTTTAAGAGACAGAAGTGATGGAGGATGTAGACACACAAAACAAGGCCCTCTAAATCAACACGATCAAAGTGCATATGAACTCTCAAAGACCAAAACAGCATGCACAAGATGTGAATCGGTTGGTACCAGGTTGTCTGTGTATACACTGTGGCTCTCTGTTTAGAGTTTCTATGACTGGGGGTGTTAACAAATATGCCTCTGTTTTTTTTAAATATTTTATTAGATATATTTCTTTCCTTACATTTCAAAGGTTATTCCCCTTCCCAGTTTCCTGTCCATAAGCCCCCATTCCCTCCCCTTCCCCTCCTCCATACGGGTATTTCCCCTCTACATTCCCCTTATTGCCCTCCCCCATATTCCCCTGCACTGGAGGTTCAACATTGGCAAGACCAAGGACTTTCCCTTCCACTGATGCCCCAACAAGGTTATTCTCTGCTACATATGCAGTTGGAGCCCTGGGTCAGCATCATGTATAGTCTTTCCAGAGTGGTTTAGTCCCTGGAAGCTCTGGTTGGTTGGCATTGTTGTTTTTATGAGGTTGCAAGCTCCTTCACCTCTTTCAATACTTCTTCTAATTCCCCACAAGGGGGTCCTATTCTCAGTTCAGTGGTTTGCTTCTAGCATTGAACTCTGTATTGGACATGCTCTGGATGTGTCTCTCAGGAGAAATCTATATCCAGTCCCTTTCAGCATGCATTTTTTAGCTTCATCAATTTTATCTAGTTTTGGTGGCTGTATATATATGGGCCACGTGTGGGTCAGGCTCTGAATGGCCATTCCTTGAGTTGCTGTCTAAACTTTGCTTCCATATCCCCTCCTATGGATATTTCCCCCACCCCTTTTAAGGAGGAGTGGGAGCATCTGCATTTTGGTCATCCTTCTTCTTGAGCTTCCTGTGGTCTGTGGATTGAATCTTGGGTAATTTGAGCTTTTTGGCTAATATCCACTTATCAATGAGTGCATACCAAGTATGTTTTTCTGTGATTGAGTAACCTCACTCAGGATGATATTTTCTAGTTCATTCCATTCGTCTATGAATTTCATTGTTTTTGATAGCTGAGTAGTACTCCATTGTGTACATGTACCACATTTTTTGAATCCATTCCTCTGTTAAAGGGCATCTGGGTTCTTTCTAGATTCTGGCTATTATAAATAAGACTGCCATGAACATAGTGGAGCATGTGTCTTTGTTGTATGTTGGAGCATCTTTTGGGTATATGCCCAAGAGAGGTATAGCTGGGTCCTCAGGTAGTGGAATGTTCAATTTCTGAGGAACCACCAGACTGATTTCCAGAGCGGTTGTACCAGTTTGCAATCCCACCAAAAAAATGGAGGAGTGTTCCTCTTTCTCCACATCCTCGCCAGCATCTGCTGTCACCTGAGTTTTTTTATCTTAGCCATTCCGACTGGCGTGAGGTGGAATCTCAAGGTTGTTTTGATTTGCATTTCCCTGATGACTAAGGATGTTGAACATTTCTTTAGGTGTTTTTTGGTCGTTTGATAATCCTTAGCTGAGAATGCTTTGTTTAGCTCTGTCCCCCATTTTTAATAGGGTTATTTGGCTCTCTGGAGTCTAACTTCTTGAGTTCTTTGTATATTTTGAATATTAGCCCTCTATCAGATGTAGGATTGGTAAAGATCTTTTCTCAATCTGTTGGTTGTCATTTTGTCCTAATGATAGTGTCTTTTTCTTTACAAAAGCTTTGCAGTTTTATAAGGTCCCATTTGTCAATTCTTGATCTTAGAGCATAAGCCATTGGTGTTTTGTTCAGGAAATTTTCCCCAGTGCCCATGTGTTCAAGACTCTTCCCCACTTTTTCTTATATTAGTTTGAGTGTATCTGGTTTGATGTGGAAGTCCTTGATCCACATGGACTTAAGCTTTGTACAGGGTGATAAGAATGGATAAATTTGCATTCTTCTACTTGCTGACCTCCAGTTGAACCAGCACCATTTGTTGAAAATGCTGTCTTTCTTGCATTGGATAGTTTTAGCTCCTTTGTCAAAGATCAAGTGGCTATAGTTGTGTGGATTCATTTCTGTGTCTTCAATTCTGTTCCACTTATCTATCTGCCTGCCTCTGTACCAATACCATACAGTGTTTATGACTATTGCTCTGTAATACTGCTTGAAGTCAGAGATGGCGACTCCCCCAGAAGTTCTTTTATTGTTGAGTATAGTTTTTGCTATCCTGGGTTTTTTGTTATTCCAAATGAATTTGCAAATTGTACTTTCTATGTCTATAAAGAATTGAGTAGGAATTTTGATGGGGATTGCATTAAATCTGTAGATTGCTTTTGGCAAAATGGCCATCTTTACTATATCAATCCTGCCAATCCATGAGCATTGGAGATCTTTCCATCTTCTGAGATCTTCCTCAATTTCTTTCTTCAGAGATTTGAAGTTCTTGTCATACAGATCTTTCACTTGCTTGGTTAAAGTCACACCAAGATATTTTATGTTATTTGGGACTATTGTGAAGGTTGTCATTTCCTTAATTTCTTTCTCAGCCTGTTTATCCTTTGAGTAGAGAAAGGCTACTGATTTGTTTGAATTAATTTTATACCCCAACACTTTGCTGAAGTTGTTTATCAGGTTAAGTAGTTCTCTGTTGGAACTTTTGGGGTCGTTTAAGTATACTATCATATCATCTGCAAATAGTGATATTTTGATTTTTTCCCTTCCAATTTTTATCCCTTTGACCTCTTTTCTGTGTCTGATTGCTCTGGCTAGGACTTTGAGTACTATATTGAGTAAGTAGGGAGAGAGTGGGCAGCCTTGTCTAGTCCCTGATTTTAGTGGGATTGATTCAAGTTTCTCTCCATTTAGTTTGATGTTAGCTACTGGTTTGCTGTATATTGCTTTTACTATGTTTAGATATGGGCCTTGAATTCCTGATCTTTCCAGGACTTTTATCGTGAAGGGGTGTTGAATTTTGTCAAATGCTTTTTCAGCATCTAAAGAAATGACCATGTGGTTTTTATCTTTGAGTTTGTTTATATAGTGGATCACATTGATGGATTTTCATATATTAAACCATCCCTGCATCCCTGGGATGTAGCCTACTTGATCATGATAGATGATCATTTTGATGTGTTCTTGGATTCGGTTTGCAAGAATTTTATTGAATATTTTTGCATCAATATTCATAAGGGAAATTGGTGTGAAATTCTCTTTCTTTGTTGGGTCTTTGTGTGGTTTTGGTATAGGAGTAATTGTGGCTTCATAGAAGGAATTTGGTAGTGCTCCATCTGTTTCAATTTTGTGGAATAGTTTGGACACTATTGGTATGAGGTCTTCTATGAAGGTCTGATAGAATTCTGCACTGAACCCATCTGCACCTGGGCTCTTTTTGGTTGGGAGACTTTTAATAACTGCTTCTATTTCGTTAGGAGTTATGGGGTTGTTTAGATGGTTTATTTGTTCCTGATTTAACTTTTGGTACCTGGTATCTCTCTACAAAATTGTCCATTTCCCCCAGAATTTCCAGTTTTGTTGAATATAGGCTTTTGGATCTGACGATTTTTTAAAAAATTCTTCAGATTCTGTTGTTATGTCTCCCTTTTCATTTCTGATTTTGTTAATTTGGATATACTCTCTGTGACCTCTGGTTAGTCTGGCTAAGGGTTTACCTATCTATCTTGTTGATTTTCTCAAAGAACCAGATCCTGGTTTTGTTTATTCTTTGTATAGTCCTTTCTGTTTCTACTTGGTTGATTTCAGCTCTGAGTTTGATTATTTCCTGCCTTCTACTCCTCTTGGGTTTATTTATTTCTTTTTGTTCTAGAGTTTTTAGGTGTGCTGTCAAGCTGCTGACATATGTTCTCTCATGTTTCTTTTTGCAGGCACTCAGAGCTATGAGTTTTCCTCTTAGTACCGCTTTCATTGTGTCCATAGGTTTGGGAATGTTGTATCTTCATTTTCATTAAATTCTAAGAAGTCTTTAATTTCTTTCTTTATTTCTTCCTTGACCAAATTGTCATTGAGTAGAGCATTGTTCAACTTCCATGTATATGTGGGCTTTCTGTCATTATTGTTGTTATTGAAGATCAGTCTTACTGCGTGGTGATCTGATAGGATGCATGGTCCTATTTATATTTTCCTGTATCTGTTGAGGCCTGTTTTGTGACTTATTATATGGTCAATTTTGGAGAAGGTTCAGTGAGGTTCTGAGAAGAAGGTATATCCTTTTGTTTTAGGATGGAATGTTCTATAAATATCTGTTAAATCTAATTGGTTCAGAACTTCTTTTAGTTTCTCTACGTCTCTGTTTAGTTTGTGTTTCCATGATCTGTCCATTGATGAGAGTGGGGTGTTGAAATCTCCTACTATTATTGTGTGAGGTGCAATGTGTGCTTTGGGCTTTAGAAAGGTTTCTTTTATTTATATAGGTGCCCTTGCATTTGGAACATAGATATTTAGGATTGAGACTTCATCTAGGTGGATTTTTCCTTTGATGAATAAGAAGTGTCCTTCCTTATCTTTTTTTAATGAGTACTGGTGGCTGCCCTTTCCTATATTGCTGTGTCCAGAGGTACTGTGCAGTTTCCCCTTGGACCAGGAATGTGGGCCGAGGTGTTCAGATGTGGCAGTCTGTCCTGAGGCTTCGCAATGTCTGCACTCCTGGGTGGTCTACCCTCTTTCTCACTAATATGCCTCTGTTTATTATACCTTTTCTTGGGCTTTTGTCTTTCTGTTTGTTTAATTTGTCTAACTTCAATGTATTAGGTTTTTTTTTAATCTTATTACATTATTTTTAAATTTTATTGTTATCCTTTAAAAACAAGAAATCTATGAGAAATTCAGCGTTATTTTATTGCCTATAGAAAGTTTCCTTGTAATCTCAGCTGCTGCCACCACTATTGGAGTCCTCACTACCATGTGCCCTAGTGTGTAATTATCAGCTAAGACAATTGTCAACTGTAGATACAGGTGTTGGCCCCAAAGCACGTTTAACATCTGTTAAAATTTGTAATTCAAGTGTATCAGCCGTAACATAAACAAACACTAGGCTTTTGAGCGATTTCTTTAACATCTTTGGAAATTTACTTGACGATATTAAATTTTTAGTTTAAACTTTGTTTAAAGTAAACATAGGTTTAGGAAGATTTCAGAGCAGATCATCTGTAATTACAAAATGTGGTTAAATGTTTTTGAAAATACTCTGCTGGAAAAGTAATACTGAAATTAGGAATTAAAACTACATTACATTGGTTTACAGATTTTTTTTCTTGAAAAGGATATCTTAGATTAGGTGCCTGTAAAATTAGATAGGAGAGATGCTTTTTGATTATCAGAAAGCCTCCTTTAGTGGTAGGCATATGTCGATATTCAACAAATAAATTAAATTAAATCTGCCCAGGAAGAGGATTAATCAACCATGCCGTATTCAGATGTCTGTGACAATTATCCGGATAATTGTAAGATACAAACCTGGTATTTTGAAGCTGTTCTTTAGTTCTCAATGTTCCAAGGTGTGGAGTAGATTCCTTGACACCACTGCTTATTTTCATTTTACTTTTTGGAGGCAAAGGCTAAACACCCCGGGTCATGTTCTATCATCTTGTTCTAAATGACAATCAGCTTATTTCTGAGTAGTCAGATTGATATAAAATTGTTATCCAATGTAGCCCCTAACCAAAATATTAATTTTCACACCTGCAGAAATCACTTCAATAGTATTTATTATAATTCTTTTTTGAAACTTGCTTTCCCTTCTATATTCTGCTGATTTCTTCCATCTCTGGCTTCATGCACAGTAGTGAGTTATGAAAGAATTGAATTGGCGAGTGCTTCCAATATTGCAAGATTCTTTCCTGTCTACTCTGTGTCTTATACACATAAAACTGTAGGAGAAAATGTATATTTCAATACAGAATTTTCATTATGCATTAGACGCCTGTAAAATTCCGTACTAAACGCTGTAATTGTGCATATGCAGTTTGTCACCTGGCATATGTAAACACAAAATTATTTGATATTATTGCATAGTTACATCAAAATGCCAAGCAAAAAAAATGGCATTCAATATTCGCCCAGGGTTTAGACATGAGGTATTTGTTTGATGGGCCAGCATTTATAATTCTATCACGGAAGAGTCTTTTTCCGTAGTGTTCACAGATTGCCAGTAAAAGATAATTCTTCCCTTGTGGACGTGCTTTATATCACATGCCCTCCACGTGCTGATGAGATCTTTGCATGGGTGATGCCAAGAGAGTAGTTTATCTGTGGACGGAGAGACACCCATAAGTGATAATGAGCCATGTGTGTATTTCAGGACTGGAAATGAGTTGTTGCAATTGAGGTTAATTTTGTCCAGCTCAAAAATGGAGAATGACCAGCTCCTGGCTTAATTCTAAAATCAGAGTGACAGATCAGTGGGTAAAGGTACTTTCTGCCAAACCCTAGAAGCTGCAAGAAGAAAAGATATCATGAGAGACTCAATTCCTCTAAGCTGACCTCTGATCTTTAGAATCATCTCATGGAATGAAGACGCCCATCCTCACTCTCATAAAGGATAAATATCTAAATGTAAAAAAGGCTTTAAAATTCAGTAGTACTTCCTTGCATTTTATTTTATTCATTTTGTGTTGTAGTCCCTTCATTTAGCCTGTGTGTCTGTATTCAACGAACTCTTGAATTCGTAAGTCTCATCCTCTGTTTGGGGCTTTATTTTCATATCTCATTTGATCTCCATTGCTTCAAAATTATCTACCTTATCATTGCCTTGTTTTCCAAAGAGCCTGTGACAAAATGCTGCAAGGGAGACGAGAGAGCATATTTTACAGGTGATATGATGTTTGCCTTTAATCTCTCAGCCAACTCTGAGAACTGCTTCAAACTGAAAGAGATAAGCCGTATTAACCTATGGCATCTCCTTGTGAATTCATGACCTTCTTTCTGTGAGTGAGAAAAGGAATCCAGATGGGGACCTGTGTCATCTTGCCTATTATTTTCTCTAAAGGTTCTGAATGTTCCCGATTAACTCACCAAAGACGATGATCTGAGTTAAGGGTTCTGTTGTTGCCACTGTTGCCTATGTATATGGGCAACAGATATTGGAGTGAAGTCTGATGGGGTTGAGTGTCAGTTCAGGGAGATCCTCAGATGACTTCTCTTGGTTGAAAGCACTCACTTCTTTATTTCTTGACTTTCAATGGAGAGTATCACAACTGCAGGTCTGTTGCTAGCTTTTAAAAAAAAACTTATTCACTGTCTGTCCCACTCACTGCCCCACTTCCAGTGACCCCCTCCTACAAATCCCTCCCCCATTCCCCCATCCACTTCTTCTCTGAGCAGGCAGCAGGCCCGTGGGTATCCACCCTCACCACCACCCCCACCCCCTCCCCCACGGATCACGGCACATCAAGTCTCTGCAAGGCTAGGCACATCCTTTCCCACTGAGGCCAGACAAGGCTTGCAGCTGGCCTTTATTCTCAGGGTTCTTTGGCTGCGGGGAGAAGCTGCCATTATACCTGTACTCAAAGGCTTCCCCTGCAATGTGTTTATTATATCCACTTTTCCTCCCATACCTTTACCATTCCTCTCAAGAACCCATAGTTCTTGGAAGGAAAAGAAGAGAGAGAGAGAAATAGAAACAAAAATAAGTTAAAGAGAAAAAGAAAGGGAGAGAGCTGAAAGGGAAGGAGGGAAGAAGGGGGGGAGGGAGACAGGGGGAGAGAGAGACAGAGAGAGAGAGAGAGAGAGAGAGAGAGACAGAGACAGAGACAGAGAGACAGAGACAGAGAGACAGAGAGAGACAGAGAGAACACAGAGATGTTGTTTGGGCCATTTCTTGCCTAAACAATGGCAGACATGGACAGGCATGGATTTCTGGGAAAAGAGTGGGTGCCTCTAGTCATTTCACAGAAAGAGAGCTTCCTACATGGTACTTTCTGTTTCTAGGACTTTTTTCTCTTTCATGATCTGTTCAAACCTACAAGATTTCTCTACCACAGGGAGCACACCAACCTGAGGGATTTTTATTTGACTTACGTTGGTATTCCCAATGTCAAGCACATTATCCACTCTCTAGTACTTAGAGGGCTTATTGTCTTTAAGGGAAAAGATTAAGCCATTGAAACAAGCACACATGGACTCTGGGTCAGTACTCGAAAATGCAAATGCAAGAAAAGAACTTGCTTGGTGTAAATCTTGGGAGAAGAATTGGGGGTCAAAGGAGAAGCTATCGGAGTTGGACACAAAGTGCCTTGTGGAAGAAATGCACATGTGGGTGGTGCCAAAGAGACAGTCACAGACTCAGTGGTGTGACTTTCCCAACAGGTTCCCTTAGTCAGAAAGACTATACGATGTTGATCTTTCTTAACCACTAGAAAGATGGACAGAAACTTGAGATTTCCCAAGGCGATCTGCAAAAATGACAAACAGTAGTTGAGCAATAAACTACAGGAGCTGGGTAGCTTGAGCGATAGATTATCCTGCCCTTGAGCTGACTAAATTGTCTGTGACCTTTGCCTCTCTATCAAGGACCAACCAACAGGAAGCAAGACTCACAGGAAAACATTGTTAGACAGCTTCTAGATGGAACCTTTAACTGTTTCAACTGGAGCATTTGGCTAAACAATTCCTTAGGGGCAGAAGTTTGAATTGGGCAGGAGTTGGGTTTAAGATCTCAAGGCTGGGATTGGTGCCATAAAGAATAAGGAGGATAAAAGCGATCTACAGGCAATCCCCATCAAAATACCAATCCAATTCTTCAAAGAGTTAGACAGAACAATTTGCAAATTCATCTGGAATAACAAAAAAACCCAGGGCTAAAACTATCCTCAACAATAAAAAAGGGAATCACTGTCCCAGATCTCAAGCAGTATTACAGAGCAATAAGATAAAAACTGCATGGTATTGGTACAGAGACAGACAGATAGACCAATGGAACAGAATTGAAGACCCAGAAATGAACCCACACACCTATGGGCACTTGATTTTTGACAAAGGAGCCAAAACCATCCAATGGAAAAAGAATTTTCAGCAAATGGTGGTTCAACTGGAGGTCAACATGTAGAAGAATGCAGATCGATCCATGCTTATCACCCTGTACAAAGCTTAAGTCCAATGGATCAGGACCTCCACATCAAACCAGATACACTCAAACTAATAGAAGAAAACTAGGGAAGCATTTGGAACACATGGGCACTGGAAAAAATTTCCTGAACAAAACACCCATGGCTTATGCTCTAAGATCAAGAAGAAAACAAATGGGATCTCATAAAACTGCAAAGCTTCTGTAAGGCAAAGGACACTGTGGTTAGGACAAAACGGCAACCAACAGATTGGGAAAAGATCTTTACCAATCCTACAACAGATAGAGGCTTATATCCAAAATATACAAAGAACTGAAGAAGTTAGACAGCAGGAGGCAAATAACCCTGTAAAAAATGGGGTTCAGAGCTAAACAGAGAATTCACAGCTGAGGAATGCCGAATGGCTGAGAAACACCTAAAGAAATGTTCAACATCGTTAGTCATAAAGGAAATGCAAATCAAAACAACCCTGAGATTTCACCTCACACCAGTGAATAAGATCAAAAACTCAGGTGACAGCAAATGCTGGCGAGGATGTGGAGAAAGGGAACACTCCTCCATTGTTGGTGGGGTTGCAGACTGCTACAACCATTCTGGAAATCAGTCTGGAGGTTCCTCAGAAAATTGGACATTGAACTGCCTGAGGATCCAGCTATACCTCTCCTGGGCATATACCCAAAAGATGCCCCAACATATAAAAAGACCGTGCTCCACTATGTTCATCGCAGCCTTATTTATAATAGCCAGAAGCTGGAAAGAACCCAGATGCCCTTCAACAGAGGAATGGATACAGAAATGTGGTACATCTACACAATGGAATATTACTCAGCTATCAAAAACAATGGCTTTTGAAATTGTATGGGCAAATGGTTGGAATGGAAACTATCATCCAGCTAACCCAATCACAGAAGAACATACATGGTATGTACTCATTGATAAGTGGCTATTAGCCCAAATGCTTGAATTACCCTAGATGCCTAGAACAAATGAAACTCAAGACGGATGATCAAAATGTGAATGCAGATCGCTCATGAGAGACACAGCCAGAATACAGCAAATACAGAGGCGTATGCCAGCAGGAAACCACTGAACTGAGAACAGGACCCCTGTTGAAGGAATCAGAGAAAGAACTGGAAGAGCTTGAAGGAGCTCGAGACCCCATATGTACAGCAATGCCAACCAACCAGAGCTTCCAGGGACTAAGCCACTACCCAAAGACTATACATGGACTGACCCTGGACTATGACCTAATGCAAATGAATATCCTAGTAAGAGCACCAGTGGAAGGGGAATTGGGTCCTGCTAAGACTGAACCCCTAGTGAACTAGACTGTTGGGGAGAGGGCAGCAATGGGGGAGGGTGGGAGGGAACACCCATAAGGAAGGGAGGGGGAGGGGATGTTTTGCCCGGAAAGGGGAAAGGGAATAACATTTGAAATGTATATAAGAAATACTCAAGAAAAAAAAAAAAAAAAAAAAAAAAAAAAAAAAAAAGAATAAGGAGTGATAGGCCATAATAAGTATATTAACTAGAATTTAACACAGCTGTCAGATACTGACTGAAGCGTATAAAATACCATCTTTATTAATATGATCTTCTTAATGAAAGTTCTAATATGTATGTATGTATGTATGTATATAATTATGATGATGGTGATTGATCCCATCATACATATGAAAAAAAGTGAGAAAAGTCAAGATCAGAGGACTTTTTCAAGGTCACATGTAGATGTATTATTGTAGTAATTACACAAGAATATAAAATACAGTGATGATACTGCAAGAACAGAAAGAAATCAGTAGCCCCATTACAGCTCACTGTTTATAGCTCAACTTCTATCCACCTGTTACACACATATAGCTATATAATGTATATATACTATTGGTTTGTCCCTTATCTATCAAGTTAAGAATGTGATATTAGCATAATGCTAACATCAATTTGAATATGAATAAGAATATTTAAAATAGTGTATTAGAATGCTGACAGGTAGCACAAAGCCAACATCTTTTGTTTAAGACAATATCTAGTGTCTGCTAACTTTGATTCAGATTTTAGTTTCCTCGTCACAAGGACAATCTTTACTGATTTCCCCCCTAGAGCAATGTTCCTGAATCAAAAGGTTAAGGATAAGAATACAGAGAAGTTTCTCACATGTGAGAACAATGGTTCTAATCAGGCTCATGTTGAGAAGTCTTCTGCCTTTCTGGCTTCTTTCCTATTGAGCCCCCAAGAAGAATCTGCAGATGGGTTCTGACAAGGCACAAACATGACTTTCAAGGTTCAGCCCAGCTTTATTTTCATTACTGACTGATAAACCTCATCACACAGTCATGCCTTGAATCTGCTTTGCTTTGGTGTACTGGCTTCTTTTCTTGTTTAGATGGTATCCATTGCTATCTTAGAGCTTTTCTGTGTACTAGGTTCTTCTGAAACTTGATGACCTCTAACTATTCCTGGAGTTGATTCCTTGTCACCTTTGTCTCCCGGAAGCGATGGTTAATCTTGACTATCAGTTTGATGATATTCCTTCAGAATCACTGTGGAAAAATACTTCTGTGCATGTCTGTGAGAGATTTCATGGATTAGGTTATTTGAGTTGGGAGGACCTACTCTAAATGTTCTTTGCATCATGGCATCATTTGGGGCCCTAGAGTGAATACAAAGGAGAAAGGGAGCTAAGCACCAGCATTTGTCTTTCCATGCTCTTTGACTGTTGGTGTAATGTGCTCAGTTATTTCGCTTTGACACTATGCATTGCTGGCCATGATTAACTGTATTCTAAGACTGTGAACCACAATAAACTTGCTTTTCCTTAAATTGTTTTTGTCTGCTGTTTTGTTCCAGAAGTCCATAAAAGGGGCTTTCTCTAAGACATACAGAAATAATTTCTGTCACTTACTGGGATAAACCATTGCTTTATTGTTTGGCCTCTGGTTGCAATTTAAAGTCAACGATGAGCCTCAATCAACGGAATGATCAATCTCTTCTGATCTGTGATTCAACTCACTCTGTAGTATCTGCGTGGTAGCCTCTCTTCTTCTCCTTCATATAGACATACACTCTGGACATGGACAGTCATTATTATATGCAACATGGGCCCATTTACTGCCCTCTGCTGAGTCCTGAGAAACCTGGCCTCTCTGACTCCTCCGATGAGCTTGATTTTGATTTTTTCCAGCAATGAATCGACCTGACACATTCAGTAAAGCCAAATCCCCAACAATAAAAATGTTGATTGCCTTACTTCTAATTGACTACAGAACCAACAGTGGAGGCTCAGGAGATATTCTGTCTTAGCTTCTTATGTGGGGTTACTATGCTGCAGTTTTGATACATTATTTTGTTGGGGAAAGATATGAATTCCCTGCATTGGGTTTAATGGAAAGACACATTAGAGTAGAAAGAAGTTTAAAATTATGTGCCTTAAAAAATACAGAAGCTGGGGGACTTGAGGCATGGATCATCAGTTAAGATCACTGGGAGCAATTGATGTTCTTTCAGAAGACCCTAGTTCAATTCCTCACACCCATATAGTATCTCTCAACCATCAGGAACTACAATCTGTTGGAATCTAACCTCCTACCCACTTCTATCATTTTCAGGCAACTAACATGCACGTCTACATGGCAAAAGACCCACATACTTGAAAAATAATTAGTTAAAAATGTAGAATTTAAAGGAAAGTCTACTTCACTTTTATAGTCTAAAAGTAGGCTATAATACAAGATTCATTTCTATAAGCAAATGCTTTGGTATTAATTCATTAATTCATTCACTTTTATATGATCTGCTTATTTATGACCCTATTAAGACTTTTGTGGAACTGTGACCAGATACCTGACAATAGAAGCTTAAGTGGAAAAGCTTTATCTTGATCTTTGGTTACACAGGGATTTAAGCGCCTTATAGTGGGGAAGGGATAATAGAAAGACTCCATCCTTGATGGAAAGAGCAAGAGGTAGTGGCCATGAGATGAAACAGATCTGGAAACATGAAGGGAACTGCAGATGCCCATTGTGCCTTCTTCTACTAGCCTCATTCCATCTCCTAAAGGTTCCCCAGTCTTCAAATATACCCTCAACTTGGGGCCTATGATTTAAATGTGTGCCGTGCGTTCATATGCGTAGTGGGGGAGGGTTATATTTATGCCATAGAACTTCCATCGAAATTGAAACTTCAATTATCTAGTATACTAGTCTAGCCTCAAGGCCAACAATGGTGTTTATTCACCTAATAAGCAGTAGACTTAAAAACAAATGAATGGGTGAACTGGTTGAAGAGTTTCTAGCTCAAAAATAATAGATGGAGGGGTTCATTGAATGAAAACATAAGAAAGCTCTACTTGGTATGATTCACCACTTTCTCTTGTGCTAATTGTCCCATAATAGCCATTGGCAGCATCAAGTGGATTCTGATAAGAGAGTTTACACCACAAAACGTGGCCAATGCCATAAAGAAGTGATTTCATTTTTGTAGTTAGAGACTATTACATGAGTAAAAAGCTACTAATGTATCGAGCTATCTAACATTGCCACACTATTGGAACTTAGGAAATATGGAGGGTACAAGAGTACCATCTGTACCAAACATTTTATATATATTTTTAAAAGATTTATTCATCTATTATATATAAGTACACTGTAGCTGTCTTCAGATACACCAGAAGAGGACATCGGATCCCATTACAGATGGTTGTGAGCCACCATGTGGTTGCTGGGAATTGAACTCAGGACCTCTGGAAGAGCAGTCGGTGCTCTTAACCGCTGAGCCATCTCTCCAGCCCCAACATTTTATATTTTTGATGCAATTCATTAAGCAGTTTATATACTGGTAATTTTTACCTTCTCAGGCATGAGAGGATTTCAATATATTATTCTAATTTGATAGGTGAGATGCTGTGATTCAGAGGGTAACCCTACATGTACATCTCCATGCAGTTGACAGGGATGATATTTGGTTTTCTTTGATATAGGTCTAGATGGTAGACTTTTGAACTTTCATGAAAAACCTAGATGCCATCCATGTAATCCTCACTCTTACCTGTAAGCTCTGTGGTTTAATTCCAAGTTCTGAATCCACAGTTTATGAAATCCCAATTGAGAGGAAAAATTCCTTCTTGGGAAGCAGTCTAGCATGGTAAGAAGACATGGAAGAGTTAGACTTTCTTGTCTTTGTTTTATGACTGATTTTCCATTCTATACCGAGTGGTTTGGGGCAAGCATTTCAGCCACTTGACAGCCTCCATTCTTTCTCGTTCATTATACAAAAATAATGTTGGTTTGTCTCTTCAAGAACTGGAATGGGAATGATCAATTATATTGACAATAATTGTCATATACTAACTGCTCAATAAATGTAAGCTTTTAAAGAAGAGTGATGGGGCATATTTTGTAACTGTAGTGTCTTTTTAAGCCACCATCTTAACTGTATTTTCTCCTACAATAAAATTGATGCAGATTAATGGTTTTACTTATTTATATTGCACCAACTAACCACAATTGAGGTTTGTTTGCTTTCCATATAAAACCAAGACCCACGTCAGAGTCACATTTTTTTTTGCTGTAGGATACATGTTATCATCCACAAGTATTTATCCATTTGAAAATTCTGTTGATTCTGCTGGAAAATTATCTTGGAAGTACTCCAATATTTTCAAGTTTAACCAAAACCCAAGATTCCAAAGAGAATAAAAATGGGCATGTTAGCAAACTTTCCACTACAAAATGCTTTAAAAATTTAAAGTGTTGGAAGAAAAAAAATGCAATTGGGTCACCTTCACATATTTCAGCCCAAAGTCACCTGACTTCATTGCTTCTGGGCCTTTGGGGCTCAACATCTTAGAAGTTTATCTCAAGACAACCAGAAGAGAAAGGGACTGTGAGGGGGATATAGAGAATAAAGGCCAGAAAAGCAGGCGATATATACCCATCCAGGGTATGCCGTATCAATACAAATTTTCCAACTAGTTTCTACTTTCTCAGTTTCTATCATCACCAGTAGTTTATTAAATTATATTTTATATTAGTCAAAAGGCCAAGAATGAATGCCCATTAAGTTATGAGTCCATAAATGGATTAATCTGTCCATGTTGGAAAAATCCTCACAAAAAGATCACATTCCCTAAGGCCTACTGCTAACACTGTTGCTTTGAGGACTAACTTAACAACTTTCAGTGAACACTTAAAACTCTTTGGCCCCTGTTGCTCACTTTAAAGGGGCTAGACCATAATATACCCTATATATTAACCTCTTTCTACATTCCAAGTACCAGCTACCAACTAACTCCATCTTCCATCTACCAATTAGGAAGCAAAATGAAGCAAAATTTCGTGTTTAGTGTCTCATGGATATACGATAATGAAACAATTGTTATTTTATAATACTTCAGCCGTGTTTAGATCCATCTCCTGGAATTACCTGTTGAGTTCCCTTCTGGCAGGAGACTAAGAGACTAAGGAATCATTAGTTATATTGTATCTCTCTTTGGACCGGGTGCATTATTCTTTAACAATACTTTGTTAAGAAACTATATTGTGGCTAGAGGAATGAACCGCTCTTTACAGTACCCGTTCCTCTATCAGAAAACTTAAACTTGGTTCCCAGTACCCACAATGCCTTGGAGAGCTCATAACTACCTGAAACTTTAGTTCCAGAGACCTATACTCCTATTCTGATTTGTGAAGTCTTCTGTATATTCACATAGAAAATTTCTCTCTCTCTCTCTCTCTCTCTCTCTCTCTCTCTCTCTCTCTCTCTCTCTCTCACACACACACACACACACACACACACACAAAACTTTAATTTGCTTTGCTGTCTTTAACTAACAAGTTTCAAAATGCTAAAAATGAGGTATAAAATTAGATTTTCAAAAATTTTGTCTGGGGGTTTAGCTACCCCAGCAGCACTCCTACTGGGTGGGATGGGACACACCCGTCATCTCAGCAATAGACAGAAAGATCAGGAGTTCAAGGTCAATCTTGACTATACAGTAAGTTAGGAACCAGCTTGGACTGTTTTGAAGGGAGAGGAGGAGGGGAAGAGGGACAGGGGGAACAGCAAAATATTGAGGTAATATTATCTCTTATTTTTATACATGATGATCTTTGGAAAACTATCACTTTTATTCCTAGTTTTAATCTCAAGAGAACTAAGCAGGATGCTATGTGATCTACATAGACTCCTTGGATGAATTTGTCTCAGTGTGCATGCCTATCTTCTGAGTAGCCTGCTTAATTCACACTTGTATAAATTTAGTCCTAATAATGTTGGTTTCTCCTTTGAAAATGCTGTCCTTTCCCTTGACTTCCAAACATTTAGTTTCATTTCCAACGAGAGAAAATCCTGGAAATAGCAGCATTGTTTGTCTTTCTTTCTCACTAACCTCCCCTGGGCTTTTCAGAAATCCCTCTGCCTCATTCTAAACAGGAAGTTTCAGCAGGCAGTTGTACAAATGGCGCTGTATTATGTGGGATGTCACCTATTGTTATTGGAACAAAGGTATCCTGAAATAAGGACAAAGACTTCAAATCCGCTCTAGTCTGGGACCCTTCGGTAGCCTCTCTTTGTATCTGGGGAGTGATTGAGTGAACTGGGTCACTCCGAGAATATACTTAAGCTGTAGAAGCTCGGCTATTATTAGGCTGCCAGAATGGAGTTTCACACAGAATATGTAAATGACATTTGTAGTCACCCTGCTTACCAATCTGCTTTGCATACATGTGAAGCAGGAACTTTCTGAATACATGTGCTTATCCGTATCTGTATGCACATATTAGAAAATAGGCATAGGGAACAGCACATAACTTAATCCTCTGATGTTTTGGTTTTGACACTGGGTTTTACAGTGCCGCTCAGAATGGCCTCAAATGCAGAGCGATCCTCCTACCTTTGCCTACTAAGTGCTAGGATTACAGGTGTGTACTACAATTGCTGGTCAAAACTCAATTCTTTTCAGGGGTTCTATGAAAAGGAAACTGTGTATTAATCAAAGATATTACGACATTTCTTCTTTTGAAATGCTGTTCATAATTCTATGCTCAAACTAAATATGCAAGAATATGTACATATATATATATACACATACAGATACATATATACATATATAATATAAAGGAACTCTTTGCCATGCTAGATTAACAAGCATTATCAAAAGATAAGCTGTTTAAAGACTCCCACTTAGCTGCAAGCACTTTCACAGATGGCTTCTCATCTCAAAGAATTCTGAAGGCAAGAAAGTGTTTATGAAGTGAAATGCAGCTCTCTCTCCTGACATTGCCTGTAGCAATATTCTACTTTGTTTTAATAACAATTAGTAAATCACTTCCTTATTACTACCTGAGATGATTACAAAGCAAAAGTAATCTCCTTCTTGTATCCTTTCTTGCCTTTTTTGTCTTGTTGGACACTTTCCTGTACAATGAGCTATTTTAGATATAAACATTCCCCTTTCTCCAAGCATCTTACGCTCTTTGGAATCTGGGTCATATGTATATTTACATGTGCTTAATTATCTGTTGGGGTTACTGAGTCATGCTTGATGTATGAAATGGCCCAAAAATGAACAATATTTATAGACAATTTAATCCTAATGGTTTTAACTAACTAACCCTGCCATACACAAACATACATACATACATACACACATACAATGTGTGTGTGTGTATATATGTATATATATACAATGTATATATATTATGTGATATATATACACAATGTATATATATATACACATTGTGTGTGTATGTGTGTGTGTGTATGTGTGTGTGTGTGTGTGTGTGCGCACGCGCACAATGTGCACACTCTTTCATCTCTCTTATCTATGTAAGATCTGGCTTTCCTCTGTTAACATAATCCCTGCATTTTTCTTTCCTGACTATACCTGTCTATTTGTTAGCTTCTATGTGAGAGGAGATCTTTCAGCTTTGCTCAGAGCCTTTTCTACCCAGATGTTTCTAGAGGCTTCCAAATAGATTTTACCTTCGGGGATCTCACTTTACAAACCTTCACTTGAACTAGGTTGAAAGTCCCTTCTATATGGAACAACCTTCTATTTCTGTAACGATAAACTGTTCCACAAAGTTGATATCAGCCTGGGCCTGGTGGGACACACACTTGAGCCCATTTCTCTGGTGCTGGTGCAGGCAAGGGGCTCAGTGTCTGAGCTTCTGGGTCACTGTCAGTTTCAGAGTTACCTGGAGACCAGCCTGGCATACATAAGATCCTGTCTCAAAATGAAAACAGAACATGAAAACATCAGCAGCAAAACCCAACCAAACAAAGAAAAAATAACACAACCAACCACCAAATAAACAAACAATAAAACCTCAGACACCGTTCTGGATCTCATGGTATTCATGTGTCTAGATGACACCCATGACTCACAGAACAAGATAGTTCCACCATAGAAATATGGAGATCCCATGGTAAGTTTTTTAATTAAGAAAAGGAAACTCTCTAGAATTTCAGTCTAATTAAAAAAATTAATGCTTTAAAATGCATATTGACTTCTTGACAAATCAATGTGTTTCTGGCATTTTAATTAAACTGTATAATGATTTAATTAGAAGACCCCCCCACCTACACAAGAACTCAAAGATATTTCAGAAAACAGAGCTCTACTCATTTCCTGTGCGCATGAATTTAAGAAGTGGTAAATGGATAAGTCCGTTTTGCATGACTGATATTGACCTTCTGTGAAAATTGCCTGCAGTTTTTGTTATTATGTGATTTCTACAACATGCTGTTTCATAAAAAAAAAAATCACAGGATGCTAATTGGGGGTCTTGGAGCTTTGTGATAGAAATGCAACTTAATCCAGAATAGATCAAAAGGAGAAGTGTTTGGGCTTTGTAATGGGGTGTTTCTAGCAGTGGACCATCTTCAGAGTCAGTGAGCAAACTGCAGAGGGTCAGCTCTGCTACTGGGACTTAATCTGTATGAATCACGGAATGCTACTCCACATAACACTGACTATATGTGTTAAATGGGATTTCTCCACCAGTTTAAAAGGATTATTGCTTTGTGCTTCCAATGCTTCAGGAAAAAGGTATTTTATACTTTCTCGCCAATTCTGACTCCTTGTAGAGCTAATATCCCTTCATGGTGGGTCATAGGTGAAGTTATGGCTAAATAACCATACGGAAAGATGGGTAGGACACACGTGACTGGCCATGGTGGTTCATAAGCTTATTTTATCTACGCAAAGCTGCTTCCCATTTTTACTAAAACAAGTAGAATATAATTAGGTCCCAGAGGTTGACAAGTGGTCATTTTTAAAGGTCGTGGGAACTTAGCATCCATCTTTGTTCTGTTACTTGTTTATAGGAGTGACTTAAAATTGTTGTTCTGAGATGGGACCTGGCATGGTGACAGTTTGTATAGACCTCATCCCTGATATTACCCTGCTCTGCTTACTCATCCAGGATTTAGTGAGAACACAGCCATTGCGGACTCTTTGAGTTGTACCTAAACAGGAAAAAGAGAAGTTGATAGCATTGGCCAAGATTCAAGACAGCAAAGTCATCCATCCTGGGTTCTTGAGCAAGCCACCTCTAACTACATTGGCTTCGCTAGCTTCCCTGTGTTCTTCTTTCTTCTGAAGCAAGAGATAAAAAGCAGATGGACTAGATTCCATCTAGATAGGATTGTGCCTCTAAAAGGACCCAGCTCAGGCGTGACAAAGAGACAAAATTATTCATCCAAAGATCAGTGCTCTGTGGGTCTGAGGGCAGGTCTGTGGACATTTTTCCCACTTGTAACGTGTGGCACAGTAAAACACAGTTCCCTGACTTCCTTCTCCCATGCTGCGCTGCCTGGATTTGATCTATTTGATTTTTATATGTCCTAGTCATAAAATAGCTTTGGACACCGAGCCAGGCATCAATCCAGGATGAACAAAGAAATGATGTCTGCTCTGCCCTGACTGCTAGAAGAACACCACTGCCAACAAGGTATCTCTTCGCCCATTGCCAGGGGTGATGATTGTGCATATCTACCAAGGCTAATTTATAAATAAACTGTCTTTCTGTGGGGCGAAGACTTTGAAGTCCCAAGGTTGTTATTGATTTATAGGTTCATAACATATTCGTGCTGTTATGCCCGGCCATAGGTCTATTTTAAGGTGTTAGAAAAAGAAAAAAAAATGTATTAATATGTATCCTTTGAAATGAATCTTATAAATAAACTCGTAAGGTCTTCATCTGCAAGACATTCTCTCTCTCTCTCCTCTCTCTCTCTCTCTCTCTCTCTGTGTGTGTGTGTGTGTAAAATACACGACATTATTCAGAAATACATTCTTAATGTCATATATTAAACTATAATACTGTGAACGCATAATATTTTCTCAGTGGCATGACCTAAATGCCAAATAGAAACAGGATATATGTTTTCATTTTAATGTGAAATTGGATGGGGTAAATTGACCTTCATGTTTTCCTCTTTAGTGTGAATTATTCTCCTTTCTAAGCATTGTAGCATTAGTATTTGGTAATCTAATTCCCACTGTTGAATGTGCAAATGGCCTACAATTTCAGATTCTGAGACAAAATACAGTAAATAGGGGTCTCTGAGAAGTGGACACCAAAGGAATTGTAAGAATCTGGGCGTGGAGCCGGGTGGAACTCAGCCAGAGGAATAAGAGGGGCTTTCAGTTTCCAGAATGTGGCATCCAGATGGGCCACATACTTAAGAAGTCACAAAGGTCTTCAAACCTAAGATGAGAGTGGGGTGGAGGTGGTTAGGACCCAGCAGGGTGCCTGGAATGCCCTGGGTTCTTACCACTCGGGAGCTGGGGATACAGAGCCAGACAGCTGTGGAGCAGAGAAAGAAGGGAGAGAGTTCTGTGGAGGAGGAGGACAGCAAAAATTGATTCTGAGGCCATTTACATATCTCCAGGGCTTTTTCAGTGCTCAGAATTAGAATACGAATCATAACTGAATCATAATTTGTACAAGTAGTTCTCCTACGAAATGGGTGTTTTATATATTTTAATTACTCATCACTATATTTTACTTGTTTTTCTTATCTATGAGTGGGTGTAAGTTCTTATTCTAGCTTCTTGACCCTTACTTATCTCTATGGGTGATTTTCTGGCAAACTTCACGAATGAAAAGAAAGATAGGAAGTGTTTGAAATGATTGTAAATATGGACATACAAAGCACCACGTGGTAACAGAATATGTCTGAATTGTCTGCACTTGTTCCTACAACTGTCTCTTCTGCCCTCAAGTCCTGTTAAGTCTCAGATTATGAAGCAAAGAGATTAGTATTATGCCTATTGCTCTCCGTAGGAAATACTGTTTTTTTTTTTAACTCTCAGACTGCTATGTGAACTACTTGAATTCTTTAATTTTGATGCCCCAGTGTCTCAGGGAGGTGAAGTATGGGTTTAACTATGAGTAGAGGATGGCTCTGCTGCTGTATAAGATTCTAATTTTTTATCTCAAAATTCCATACTCTGTATTAATGAGATGGTTCACTGCCCTTCCTCTTAACCACAGAAAGGGGTCTCAAGACGTCAGATAGCTAAAGGATCATCAGTAAGTTTAAATTATGAAAAATTGAAAATGTTAACATGCCGATATAATTGTGTGCTGTGTTTTTTTTTTTAAAGCATAACACATAACAGAAATATCAAACCCTCGGGGCTGGAGCTACAGCTCAGCAGATGTGAGTACGCATGCTCTCACTCAGGATTAGAGCTCAGTTCCAACACCCTGCGTACTCAGAAAAAACTCTGTAACTCCAGATCCAGGGAACTGATACCCTCTTCTGGCCTCTTTAGTCATCTGCATTCTTGCATACATACCTATACGTACGTACATACATACATACATACATACATACATACACACATACATACATATATACAATATGCATAAATCTTTTAAAAAATTCAAAGGATCTCTTCCTTCTCCTGTTTCACATTTCTTAAGTATTCGTTTGAAGACAAGATATCATGAGACATACTAAGTTCTTGTGACTGAAACCAGTAGAAAATTCTTAAATTATTTAGTTCTGGGAATACAATAGGTACATACAAGGTACCTTTTTATCCCTTAGTTCTCATTACCTATTTATTTGCATTCAATGCAGAAAGTTTATTTTACTTTGGCAAACCGAACTCTTTTATGCTTTTGAATAAGTTAAAAATGAAAGGAATAGTAATGTGTGGGAGCATAAGTAAAACTTACAGCATTTTTAAGGACTAAAGTAGTGATTACATTTTTAAAATATCAGAAAGAAGCTAGCAAAGTACCTGACAGGAAAAAAAACCAGGATAACTACATGCATATTTCCAATTTTTAATAATTTATCTCTATAACAGCCTAGAGACTTGAATGTAATTAGACTCCTTATGTATGTCACACCTAATTACACATGCTTTAAAGATATTTTTACAGTGTCTTCCAAATAAATGAATGCAATTGCTGTTTCTTCATGCTTTCTCTGCAAGGTGTCCTGTGGACTAAACATAAAAAAAATTGTGATTCTCAAGGATGTTATTCTAAGTGGATAAAAAGCTACCTGCAGAAAAATAGCCGTCATGAATAATAAATCCTGAGAGCGCCTTGCTAGCCATCAAAATAAGTTTTTACAATCCGTAGGTTCACAAATAAATATGAAAGACCTGCTTTCCTTCAAGTGACTTCAAAGTAAACAGATTGCTTGCTAGCATGCGAAGTGGCTAGGTGGGAGCGTGCTGTAATAAAGAACGGGGGAGCCAAGGAAGAGGTATATTTTTAAAATGATGTGTGGATGTGTTTTCCTTGAAGGGGGTAATTGTCCCTTTATGTTTCAGAAGAACAGTGGGAACTGTGTCTGAAATATGAAAAAAAAAAAAGAAACTTACTTGATTTGTTTAATCTGGGACATATATTTTATTCATGTTTGAATATCTGATCAATTGATATTGTGATGACTTTATCACTATCCTTCCATTTTGAAGCAGGAAAGACATCATCATTTTATCTGGAAAGGGATGAGGTTTTTCCAAACTTGGTTTTCCGTTTTCTTAGCTAGCTTCCATTGAATATTCTTATGCACCAAATGTCAGCGTTGGACCCAGTGTGAAAAGGGGAAGGATTATTTTGATCCTCAGAGGAGTTATGACTGAGTAGACAGGAGACAAGTGAACCATATCCGAGGTAAAGGGTAATGATTGCAGGGATCAAGGAAGAAAAGCAGGTCTTATGACACTAGGGATGAGGTGAGTGTTTAGCACCAGGGCCAACTCTTAAGACTTCCTATTCCTGAGAATGCGGACCAGAAAAATGTGGGAACCAAAGGTAGCTAGCTATATGCCATTAGACAAAAATGACCACTGAACAAGTATTGTCAAAATCCCTTGTCTGCCAAAGGAAGATGTTCACCACAGAAAAGCCCAGGAAGGATTGGGTTGAACCTGATGTGCTCCCCTGGAGTCCCAAAGTTGGAGTGGTATCTTAGAATTTACAACAAAGGAAGGTCATCGGTATTCTGAGGGAAGGGGCAGGCCATGCTGGTAACACACAGCTGAAATCCCAAAAACTGGAGAGAGAAGTAGAAGAAAAGAGTAAGAGTTCAAAATTATGCTTTGCTGAAGATGGATCAGAAGCTGAAGTCAATGGGGGCGTGAATTATGAAGCAGACATAGACATTGCTGCTGGGAGATGAGGAGGGGAAGATCTTGGGTTTAACGGTAGAGACACTTCAATAACCCATTCAGAACTTTTTCTTTAGAAAATTTACATTGCTGAACATACCTGTTTTTCATTGGCTCAGCTCTTAGCAAAAGGCCAACAAGCTCCTATCTTAAGAGATTCTTCTCTGAGATGGAGGTCATACTCTCCTCTATACAAAAACCTTAATTAGAGTCATTTTCATGCTTTTTTTCTTTTTGCCAGCATCCTGAGGAATTGGACCTGGCCCATGGTGGCAATGCTGTGACTCTGGAGTTATCTGCTACTGGGAACTGCCCAGGATTTAGACTTGAAGTAAGTACACTGAATTTAAACTCTGCAAGTGGCAGCATTTCACTGTACAATTGGTATAACAATTGTGTCTACCCTACAGTGCTGATGTTTTGATACATGTGTCAAGGGTATACAGACAGTGTCCAGTGAATATCCATTATTTTTTTTATTAACACATCACTGACATAGATAATTATAGGCCTGCCTTGAGACTTACCATAACTACTCTATGAGCTGGAATTTCCTTGATCTATTTAAAGGAAACTATGCCCTCATAGACTATTGGGAAACTGGGTGCATATCAACAGGACCTCTCTGGAAAGGTAACCATTATATAATAGGTATCCACTGGAAACTTAGACTTGACCAGGTTGCCAGGAAACAAGATTTAAGGGGTTCTGTATGCAACAGATTGAATCCCTGGGACCTTGGTTCCAGCTCAGCGCACTCTTCTTTCCCCTCTTGTATTTTATCATATGAAAGTGAGTCACTCCTGAAGGGTCAGTAATGTTCTCTGGCCTCCTGCTCAGGTCGAGGTGGCACGTTGCGACTGAGATTGTACTTTTGAAATGTTCATTGTCTCCATCTTTATCAAAGGCCATAAAGGCAATAAGAGGAAGGGAGGCAGACTACATATGAAGTCTGGGAATTAAATCAAAGGTAGATAATAGACAAAAATTCATCCTTTAGACAGCCAATAAAACACCTGCTTCATAATGCTCCCTCACATCTATGAGGCATGCATTCTATGACCTTTGAAAATACCCAACTTTGCAAATTCAATTGTAATATATAATTTCCACCTAAAATGCAATAAAATGTAAGTGACCTCTTCACATCATTAATGCTTTTATCCAAAAGGAAGACAGTAATTTATAAAGCTGTGAAAATACAGCCTCGCTGGAGCCTTGCTGAAACTGTCCACAAATCACTGTCATTGGTTTGTGCTGGTCCCTGCCTTACAATGATCTAAGCCTTACATTGGAGCTACTGTTGAACTCAAGAGCTCATTCTTTACTCCCCATCTTTCTTCTGTCTAAGCTAGCATGCTATTATAATTTACAGTAGAAGGATATGACTGTTTTGAAATTACAAGCTCACAGATCAAATGGTTTTCCAGAAGTTTCATAGCCCTTAGCACTAACCTACAGACAAAAGCTAAGACAGGCCCACTTGCCTGGGAAGGTAAGGTTCCAGAAACCTGTGAGGTTCTGCTCTCTTACAGAAAGAAAAAGTAACCAGCATTCCTGAAAGTTTAAGAAAGTAGGAATGTGACTCTGTGGAGAGAATATGTGCTGTATTAATGTGAGATCTAATGTTTGGGTCACCAGGATCCATGTAAAAGCAGAGCATGGAAGCATACATCTGTAGTCCTGGAGTTTGGTGAGGAGAGAGAGGTAACAGAAGAGCCTGGGGGTCATCTGAGCCAGTCATTTTAGCTAAAGTGTCAAGCTCCATGTACAGTATGAAGGCTATTCCAACCTGTAAGGTTGAGCATGATGAAAGAAGGTAGTGAACATTGATTGGCCTTTTCATGAGCACACATGAGTTAGAGCACCCTCACACAAATGTGAACGCACACACACACACACACACACACACACACACACACACACACACACAATGATCTCAGTACTCACATTGGTCTTGTGGAGAAGCAAGAGAGGAAGTAGGGGGAAGGGCTAGGAACCCAGTCAAGGCAAGAAACAACTGTTAGAAGGAAGAACAAGGGTTGTTGTGTAACACAGAGTCTAGATATATTGGGAAATAGAACCTGACACATTTACGGATGGGTTGGATAGGTAGTATAAAAGACATGGGGACTCATGACAATTTTAGACTACAGGTATTGTTTGAATTGTCTAAGAGTTGGTATAAAGAGGCTGAGATTTTGGAGGGTCACATGGACTTTACAATCTGCTCAAAGTAATGTCTTGCAAATATAGAAGGACATGAACCCAGGCTTCTCAGATTCCCAAATCTAAGCTCTGTCTCGGTGGAACTTCTCTTCCTCTTCAGGTTTGTCTCAATTCTTACACTGCAGAGAGCTTTCTCTTTCATTTCCCAAGACATGCTGTGTAACACTGAGGAACCACTAAGAAAAGTGCTAAACCATCCCTTTGTATCTTTGATCTTGGGCCAGCCAAATTCTCTGTGGTTCCTTGCTCTGGAGTTAGACACAGCGAATATAAATATAGGTACCAGAGTCAAGACACGTGCTTGCAGGCCCGTAGCTTAGGGGAACAAATCACAGACTGCATCCTGCAGGCTACTTCCAGATGCCACGCTCTAGCCTTTGATGTTCTACAGACCTTGCTTCGCTTTTGCTCAACTTTACGTTCTTAGAGTTCAGCGTCAAATGGACACCCTCACCATATCAGCACTGAAGCAGGCAGAATTATTTGTGGTTTTAAAACGTTTAGTTGGGAAGCACACTGCCCTAGAAGTAGTCAAATTACTAGTGTTGTCTAATAATGATTTCCAAAAATTTCTTCATTAAGCAAATTGAGGACTATTTATGCATTTGTCTGTCTTTCAGTTTGTCTGCCTATTATCTATCATCTACTTGCCTATCAAACATCTATTATCTACCCTCTCTTTACTCTTCACCAGTCACCTATCTACCAATCATTTATCTCTCTATCTTTTATTATATATCTATTTATCTATTTATCATCTATTTTTCTCATCTATTTACCAACCATTTTATTATGTACCAATCATCTGTCAACTATTATCTACTGATTAATCAATAGATCTATCCTCACATCTATCAACATATATTGATAAATTGATCTATCATTTATCAGTTTTCTACTCATCATCTCAGTGTGCATTCATATATTTACATGTTCATATTGATTTGTATGAAAATGGTATAACAAAAGAGCATTTTAAAACAACTTATTTATTTATGATTGGTGTAAGTTTCCTTTTAGTCTCTAACCACTTCTCCAATGTCTGCCAAAATTAAAAGCCAAGAGGCAAAGAACATAGCTTGGTTGGTAGAGTACTTGCCTAGCATGCATACAGTCCTGAGTTCAAATCCTAAGACTCTAGAAAGCCAAGCATTGTGGCACAGACCTGATTCTAGTAGTTGAAAGAATCAGACATTCAAGGTGATCCTAGACTATCAAGTTCAAAGGGCCATGTAAGACCCCTTTAAAATAATAAAAACAAATCACACAAAACCAACAAACACCTTAAACAAAGCCAAATCAAGGACCCCTCTCTTAGTGTGTAGACACTTGCAATTTCATAGCATCAGTGTGTGACTAAGGATGTTGTATCCTAGCTTCTCATGTTGACTTATTCCTTTGACAGATGCCTGCTGAAGCTCTGGAAAATATCAGGCAGAGTGCTAGGAATTGAGAATCAAAAAAAAAATCTATTCAGGTTCTTGAAGAAGCCACATGATTAGTCAGTTGAGGTAAAATATGTGTCTTTCAAATATAATAAGAACTAATTGCCAGTTCTGAGAATACTGAAGGCTGCCTAGGCCACTTTCCAAGAAGCCTGTTATCTGATGAGCATGTTTCTTCTCTGGTCTCTGGTGTCCAGACCACATTCTCTAGGGCTTTTTCTTCACAGACAGTAACAGTCTCCAAGGGATTATCCTGTGTGTATATTTGTGCTTTTCGGTGTCGGCAAAGGCACTCTGTGGCTCTGTGATGTAAACATTTAGCTGCAGACCATGTGACTTGCTATTCTCAGAGCCACAACATCGTCATGGCAACAGTTTTGATAGTAGGGTAAATAGACTGATTTATAGACTCTGTCTGAAGTAGCGCACACCAGGAACATGTATCATATTCTAGACCCAGTTGTAGATGAAGTTGACCTAGGTAGTTCCAGGGAGCCAAACATTTGAAATGAGTCCCAGAAATGTTCTCAGCTTGAATCGGCATTGGAGTATACTGATTAGATGCCTTGGGTTATGTCTACGGTCTTTCAATCAGGTTAACTTTCTCATGGAATGGCACAATTCTATTTCTCTGCCTGGTGTGGCTAAAATGTAGAAGGGAGCATACATTTTTGGCCACCAGATGTAACTGCCCCTGACTTGAGCAGTTAACAACAGCTCAAACCTCCTTTGAAAAGAGCAAACAAAACAAGCTTAGGAAAACCCTTTTCTTGCCTGAAGAGCACGTGTTTCAGAACACGAGCTGTGGCAGACAGGCTACATTCTTCTGCAGTTGACATTCTTTCCCCACTGACTTATTTTTACTTTCTGTTTGAGTTGGCTTGCTTTTATTTTTCCCTAAACTGGTCTCTCAGTGCTTCCTCCCTGGTAGGGTTTCCAGAGTGAAAGTCCTTTCTGCCCACTCTTCCGTAGAACTCAATGCGGACTCTTGTCCAGAGTCACTTGACGTCAAGGCTGACTTTTAAGTTTGCCAGAAAGACGTTCTTTAGGGAACAGTTGACACCATCACTTTCTCTCTTTAGAATACAGCCATAGGCTGCCGATGTTTTCAGTTTACAAACTGCGTTTCTAAACAATTTAATAAGAGGGGAGGCAAGGGGAGGCTTTGAACACTGACAACTATTTTAAAAGACCTATAACATCAACATGTGTTAATTCATAACTCACTCCCCCTCCTTCTCTCCTCGAGTTTTAAAATGCTTTAAACACACCATTGTTTTCAGAACACATATCTAAAATCATTTGTTCCTATCCCCCCGAGATCATTCTATATTCTTTACTTTGAGTGCTTGAATGAGGTGCCCTCTAGATCTTAATAAAAATCTACTGGGAAGCTTGCATTTTGCTTATTTATAATTTTGAGTCTGTAGAAATTTCTAAATGTTTGTAGCCATTTAACAATAACTTTCTTGGCTCTGCTCTCTGATATAAAAAAATGATTCTTGAAACATTGTCTCTTGCCTTTCTATTGAATCCATCCCATGCCACCTTCCCCCCCCTTCATTTTTTTTAACAGCCTGTCACTGCGTATTTGTTTACCAAATGTTACTTTTCTTGGATCAAATCTATTTTTGAGGCATGCGAAAGCCAGCAACTGTTTGATGCTGTCAGGCCTCATTCTTATTTATGCATGAATAACATAAATAACTGGAAAATGACCCTAGCCTGTTTTTCTCAGATTTAGAAAGAAAAAAGTGCTTCCGGGGAATGTTTATGCCAAACTCCTCCTGCCCGACTTCCCAGGTTTGGTGCCAACTGGTGTTTACAGCCAAGTTGTAAACCTTTGGTAAACATGACCCGTAAGGAAAAGGCCAAGACAACCTGAACCGGGGCACCAGGGGATGGGAGTAAGTTTACTCTACGAACAAAATTCTAACAGGAACAGAAGGGGAAAATCAGCCAACTATGAAGTGCTCTCTCCACCCTCTGTAACATGGAGGAAACACAAATGATGGGTTTGACTGCTAACATCCCATTAACCCCACTTAGGCATCTTGCTGGTTTCCTTTGCCACTGCTTCAGAGAAGCCCAGGGCTAAATTTAAAGTACCAGCTTTTGTGTGGCCCAGTGGTTTGTTGTTTGTTTGTTTGTTTTTGTTTCTGAATGGAAACTCTAAGGAGGAGAGGAGAGAAGAGCCTTCACATTTCAGATCCCATGGTCTGTTTATAAGTTCTGGCCAGAGAGCTTATGAAAGAATCAATGGGCTCTTTTAAAATAAATTCAAAGACACCCATCCATGCCTACATTTTCTTTGAGTATGCTGTGCTCTGCATGTTGTTTGTAAAATCCAAAGGAGAATATTTCTTTATTATTATTATTAGTTATTATCATTACTATTCTCTCATATATTTCATCCTGATTCAAGTTTCCCCTCCCTCTTCTCCTTCCAATCTTCCTTTCCTTCCCCTCTTTCAGATCTACTTCTCCATTTCCCTTCAGAAGAGGGCACCCCTCCCAGGAATTTCAACCAAAATGATGACAGTTGCTATAAGATGAGACACCATTTTCCTTGTTAGGATTCTATTTTTTCTGTGTGTGTGTGTGTGTGTGTGTGTGTGTGTGTGTGTGTGTGTGCATGTGTACACATTGTGGTATGTGTGTCTGTGTGTCTATGTGTTTATGGGTGAGAGTGCCATGTGTATGTGTGTGTACATATATAGGTGTGTGTGTGTGTGTGTGTGTGTGTGTGTCTGTGTGTCTGTGTGTGTGTGTACACATGTGTGTGTGTGTACACATTTGTGTGTGTGTAGTGTGTGGTGTGTATGTATATATATGTGTGTATGTGTGTGTGTGGTATGTGTGTCTGTGTGTACATGTGTTTATGGGTGAGAGTGCCATGTGTATGTGTGTGTACATATATAGGTGTGTGTGTGTGTGTGTGTGTGTGTGTGTGTGTGTGTGTGTGTGTGTTTGGATGTTTGCACAAATTTGTGCCAGTACATTTGCCTATGTAAGCATGTGGAGATTAGGTGTCTATAAGGCTGTGTTCCCTCATCACTTTCCCCTTACTTTTTGGAGACAGATCTTTCACTGGACCTGGAAGCAGACATTCCTAGTGCAGCAGCCACTGTGCTTGAATTTTTATGTGAATTCTGGATATCTAATTCAGGTCTTCATGCTTGAGGGAAGTACTCTACTCACTGATTGCTTCATTGCCTCGGAACCTTGTTTATGATTCTGTATAAGTAGTTTTTCCCTTGGAGTGAGGCCCAGGCTTCTAATCAACCTCCAAGATCGAGCAGGGACATCGACTTCTCTTTGTAAAGCCTTCATTTCTTACTCCTTCCTGGGTCCTAAGTCCTGAGACCTGGTTCATAGCTCCTGAGTTGGTGGCTCTGGTCCTGTTTACAATAACCTGGTCCTGTATTCAAAGCTTGTTTTGGGGGCCTGGTCCTGTGTCCTAGTCCAATGACCTGGCTGGTTCTCCTGGTTCTGTGCCTGGCCATGCATCAGCTCCTGTTCCTGGCCTCTCATCTTGGCCTAGCTGGTGCTGGCCCTGTATCTTAGTCTAGACCCTGGCCATGTGTTCTGGTCCTATCCCTGGAGCTGTATCCTGGTCCAGCTCCTTGTCTTGTGTCCTATTCTTGTTTCTGGTCTGTGTCTTGGTGCAGATGTTGGCCCTGTGTTCTGGTCATACTTTTGACCCAGTGTCCTGTTTCAGGGTGCTGTTCTTGGGTTCTAGTTCCTGGTCCTGGGCCCCAGATACCAGATAGTGTGCAACTCGATGTTGCCTCCAGCCTTATATGTCAAGTGGCACAGGCTCACTCTTCTTCTCTTTCCAGCGGCTGAACAGGGCTTCGTGGGCTGCCTCTCCTCACATACCGTGAGCAAGCTCTTGCCTCTACTTTAGGCTCCACCAACCACCAAGATTAATGCTTCTCCTCCTCACAGCTTCATCTGGACTCACAGTTCTTACCATAGGGTCATGTCTCTAGGCTTCAGTTAATCTCCATAGAAAAAAAATCCTGACCATTTTATTCTTTGCCACCTGGGGATTTTCACACTGGAAAAAACAGGATCAGCTTTTGCCTTTCAATTTCAACTATTCAGCCATCACATTCATTGAAAGACGCCTGCTGTCCAGTGCGGTGACCCTTCTCGTTCAAATTGGAGCCTTACTCATAATCGGCAGAATGGACTCCAGGCGTCCTGTGTGAGAATGTGGGAGCAGTCTACTTTGTTGTTAAATATGGCACAGTGTAAGGAAAATGAAACAGAAAGGGCCTGATATTTGGAAGCTCAACTGCCCTTCCTTGCACAGAGTCATGGAAGTAACGTTAACTGCCTTGCCCTTGAGTGCTAACAGTGAAGGGACCAAGACAGCTGTGAGAGCCATGGCACTGCTTATCCTGCCCAGACTGATAGACAGTCTTCCCATTTGAATGCTTGGGGTTTACATAATATAGGGACAGATTATAGGATACTTTCCCAGCAGTTCTGTAATAAAGACGAAATAGAACTGGGCATTAGCAAGGTGGCAACCCAGCAGACAAGTGTTGTGAGAGTGCCCAGATACCAGAACAGCTGTCGTTACGGAAAGTGTGCAGTCCCCAGCACCCACTGCTGGGAATTCCAATTTCCTCATCTGCACAATGAGGGAATCTTTGAGACAGCTTGTACGTCCATGCTGGCTCTGACCTGCTGTGGGATTAGTGAAGTATTTCAACCCTAGAAATCATTTCATAGGCATTCCACAGCATGGAGTGGTCACTGGAGAGCAGATAACCTCACATGTAAAAAGAAAAGTATTCAATTTCCATTTATGCTGGTCCTTGTTTGTTTGTTTGTTTATTTGATCAGTATCCTCTGAGTGGAGAAATGGTGTAGTTGCTAAAGGCTAGGCTCATAACAGAAACTATAAAATCAATATTTTCATCTATTTTCCAACCTTTCTAATAAGCAAAATGATTCTTACATATAAAACCTTTGAAGTTTATGCTTGGGTAACACTTAAAAATATTTTATTATTGTCATGTCTACACACAGTAAAATATTGCTCAGCCTTACAAATGAAGGGAAGTTTGTCATCTCTGATAACTCTGGAGCATCTCGAATATACCCCTCGAGAGAAAGGGCCAGATATAAGGAGACAAATTCCAATGGCTCTTACTCGGATGGAGAATTTAACTCTTTAGAAGCTGAATCCATAGAAGCAGAAGGTAGAATGGTGATTGGTAAAATTTGGGGGTGCACGATGGGGAGACGTTGGTCAGAAGTAGACCCTTCAGTTATAGGATGAGTATGTTGCAGAGAAATCATGTTTGAGATACTGACCCTGGTTAATAATAGTGGTGCGGGAGGCAATGAGGTGGCTCAGTGGGTAAAGTTCTTGTTGTACAAGTCTGATGACGACATTAGTTCAATCCCCACATCCCACAGTGGGAGCAGAGAACATAGTCTCAAAAGTTGTCCTCACACTCATACACACTCATACACAAGCATGTCCACACTCATACACACGCACCATACCCTGCTACCAATAAAAATTTAAGAAATAGTGTGTGATGTCCTTGAAGTTTGCTTAAAGACTGGATTTGAAGTGGTTTTCTTCTACACACACATGCACAAAGTTAATAATATAAAACAAGAGATGGATTAATTGGCATGATTGTGGCAATCATTTCATGAGTGTATATATACACATTTACACCACACTGTACACCTGGACTGTGTATAATTTTTATTACGTTTATCCCAATAATGATGAAAAACAAAAAAATTACAAATATCTTTTAGCGCAGGGTGTGTCAATATTTTAACCTTGTAACCCCAGCATCAGATGGATGGATACGGGAGAATTGCAACTTTGAAGCTGGCCTGGTCTCCTTTAACTTCAGTGGAGTGTGAAGACTGCTAGAAAATTTGCCAAGATGGTTGAGTGTTGGATAGAATGTCCTCAAAGCCTAAAGATGCTGCTGTCACTGGGAAGGAGATCTGTTGTTTTTAACAAGGAACGATCTCTCCATTTTTTTTCTGCTCTTTCTCACAGTATGATTCTGCCCCATTAGAACCAGCTGTGGAGGTACTGGGGTGGCTGCTACCCATGTCCAATAACAGGAGGACTTCAAAAGGGGAAGTCTGATTCCGGCAGCAACAAACAGATGCTTCACATACCCTTTTCTGAGCTCCTCAGAGTCTGAAGTCTCTGGGGCTGATTTAAAAGCAAGTTCCTGCGGATAGAATCCAGCCGGAAATTTCTCTGAAAACAGAGGTGGAAGCTGATCTCTAATAAAACAAAATGTTACCATTCATCTGGAGAGATTTCATACATCAAATACAAGTTAAATAAAAGAGACAATGTGATTAACTCATGCCGATTTCTTTTCTAATATTGACTTTGAACAGAGTTCACAGCCATAAAAAGGCCCAGCACAGTCTTGAAAGCTTTAGACTCTAAAGATAGAAACTGCTTAATGCATTTACAAGGGTGGTGCGTGTAATAAACATGTTTATAAAAATAAAACAAATGAATGCCCATGAATTTCAAATGCCAAATAGCGTGAAGGCACATGAAAGCAGACAATAAATTTAAGGCCCCTGTCCCATCATTGGGTATCAGCATTCATTTACTAACAGCACACACATGACTGGCCATGCCAAGGGCACTTTGCCCCACTCCGTTGCCTGTGCTTCGTGGCTCTTACTGCCTGGCTCCTTCTCCATGACTTCCCTAAGGCTCAGAGATCCTCATACCTAGACATCCTTTCTGTGCTCTGAATGTGGGCCAATTTCCCAGCTTTTATTTTGTAGCCTTCTCGATGATGCTGGCATTGTTGGAAATGTAGAGGATTTTACCTTCAGAGAAAGTAGACACATTTTGAATGTTCACCGACTTGTTGCTGGTCTTCAGGAAAATGCCAAGTGCTTACTCGGCTCCTTCCTTCAGGTAAAAATGCTGGTTGGTGTATGAAAGAGCTGCCTGCCCACCTCCTGAGGTGTTTCCCTTCTAGGGAAGGGACAGCAGAAAGAACGGGTAGGCAGGCAGAAAACCACACAGATATAAACCATGCCCTGGTGTCTAGCAGAGAGAAATATCAGTGATTCAGAGTCGAGCCCAAAATTAGAGATAAGATGTATGGCTTGTTTACTGTATGTTTTTGGAATTCATAAGACTTCGTGAAATTTGACCATGGAGAGGAAGAAAGGAGGGAGGGTGAGGGAAATAAACTTTCTAGGACTGCAAACTGAGAAAGGAAGAAAATCAAAGTGACATAAAGAAATGGAATGACTGAGGTGTGCAGCCCACCTGAGACCTGCAGGCTTGCAGAGGAGTATGGCTGGAGGGTCAGAACTGTGAGAGAGCATCGTGTTGAATACCATGTCATGTGGACCTTTAGTCAGAGTGGGGAAAAGATGAGAAAGAAACTCTGGCTGAAACTTCTACAGAAATTAAGACTGCAAAGACATCTGGGAAGCAAGGAGTGATCAGGCAAATTAGTGAAATCTCACAGAGTGAGAAGTGCCTTATGGAAGAGACAGCGTCTGGCCTCTGAACTCAGCTACTTTAGAGGCAGAGCTAGGTGTATCATTAGTTGAGGCTTGCCTGGGCTGCTGAGGGAGTTCAAGGATAGGAAGAAGAGGCCTCGACTCAGTAGAAAAGTGAGCAAAGCACTGTAGATGGGACCCAGTGGTAGGATGCGCACACGGCCCTGGGATCAATCCTTCAAGACATCATAAATAGGTAAGTGCATTAATTTAGAAAGAGAGAGGCAGGCAAATGAACTGAACTTTTGTAGCCAAGCAGACTGAACTCAGAACAGAGATGTACAGGGTCCTGGTGGTAGAAACATGGTTTCTAGCTATTAAGACTTATTACTCTCCTTTCCCAGTGGGTAACCACTGTAGAAAGCTTTTTGGTTAGTGGTGGTTAGCATGTCCACTTTCTTCTCCAAGTGCTGGGACCCTGTAGTAGCTCTTCTCTTGAGGTAACTTATTAACCCCCAACCCATTAAAGACAACATATTCTAACAGAGCCTCACTCACCTTATAGATCCTACCTGATCTCACAACTTGCTATCTCTATTTTTTAAATTGAATTTTTAATTTACATTTCAAATGTTATACCCTTTCGAAGTTTCCCTCTTCCCCTGCTTCAGTGAGGGTGTTCGCTCACCTACCCACCCTGACATTCCCCTACACTGGGGGATCAAGCCTTCGTTTCTCCTCCCATTGGTGCCCAACAAGGCCATCCTCTGCTACATATACAGCTGGAGCCATGGGTCTGTCCATGTGTACTCTTTGGATGGTGGTTTAGTCCCTGGGAGCTCTGGTTGGTTGGCATTGTTGTTCTTATGGGGTTGCAAACACCTTCAGCTCCTTCAGTCCTTTCTCTAATTTCTCCAATGGGGACCTTGTTCTCAGTTCAATGGTTGGCTGCTAGTATCTGCTTCTGTATTTGTCATGATCTGGCAAAGCCTCTCAGGAGACAGCTATGTCAGGCTCCTGTCAGCATGCACTTCTTGGCCTTAGCAATATTTTCTGGGTTTGGTGACTATATGTGTATGGGCTGAATCCCCAGGTGAGGCCCACTTGCTATCTCTTTATGGGATAAAATTTCAGCGAGTTGCTGAGAAGGCTGTTTATTAAAGCCATTTCAGCCCATAACATAACTTAAGGGTTTTACTTTTGAGAAGACAGAACCAGTTTTTTTAGGGCATTTCATCTAAAGTCCCCCCATTGAGTCCTGAGAGTCTCTCACCTCCCAGGTCTCTGGTACATTCTGGAGGGTCCTTCCAACCTCCTAACCTCTTTAGGTCACCCGTTCCTATTCTTTTTGCTGGTCCTCGGGGCTTCAGTTCATTCCCTCCCACCAATACCAGGTTATGCTCCCCTCTCCCCCACTTCCGTTGCCTTTCCTTCCTCTGTCTCTCCCTTCCCCTTGTGGCTGCTTTTCTCTTCTTCCCAAGTGAGGCATCCTCACTTGGACCCTTCAGCTTGTTGAACTTTTTGAGTTCTGTGGACTGTATCTTGGGTATTCTGTATTTTCTTTTGGCTAATACCAATTAATCTAGTATAGTGAAAAGCAAAGAGCGATGCAATGGAAGATCTTCCTAAGCAGTCACTTCCATTTCCTCATTCAAGAGGAGGGAGACTGGTTTGTCAGTTGTGTATGTGCATTCATTCACTTTGGAAGTGGCCCTTGAGAAAACCTCTAGGTCAGAGAAGCATACATGTATTTATTAAGCCAGTAACAGGAGAACAAAAAGGAATTGCCTGAGGAATGACAAGTGGCAATAGACATTGCCTAACTGAAAGCCCAGTATCAGAGTTACTTTGTCCTTAAGCCTAATTCTCAAAGCGATGATCCTCCAACAGCAGCACCCCAAGTCCCAGAAGAAGGTTTATAGACAGAATGTCTTATGTCCGCATGAGTATGGCACCTGTCAGTAATAAATTTGATGCCCTATAGCTTAGGCAGGAAATAGGAGGTGGGACATCCGGGAGGCAGAAAGGATTCTGGGATAGTGCCAGGCAGGAGATGTACCTGGTAAGTTGTGACATGGCAGGTGCATGATACCTGAGTGCAGGTAACTAGCCACGTGGAGGAATGTAGAATAGAATAAATGGGTTAATTTAAGTTGTGATCTAGTCCAAGAAGAGTCTATTTATATGGTCAAGTTATTTATAAATATATTTTCAGCCTTATTTCTGGGAGCATGGGGCTGGGAGAATGAACTAAGACCTAACTTCTACAGAGGTTATTTGAAATAAATAGACTCATGGCCCTTTATAGGACTTTCTGTGAGCCCAGAAAAATGGCTGCATATAGAACCATTTTTCAAAGTTGCTGTTTGTTTTACAAGAGAAGGAATTGGACATTCATGTCTGTCCACAAGTATCGGATGAAACTGAAAAAAATGTCATCACACATGCATGCAGTTAACCACTTTGCAGAAACTTATGGAGTTCTAAATACTCCATTAATTCACCTCCCAAAATTAATATGAGACTCCTCACTTCTATTCCTTAAGAGAAGTCTTAGGTTAGTTAAACAGATGATTTCAACCTCATTCTTCATATGGTAGCAAAGGTTTGTTGAAAATAATTGCTATAACAGCTGATGGTGAAATCAAACATGCAGTGTCTGTAGCCATCTAATGTAGACCCACAAATAATGTGTCCAAATATATGTGTAGACTAGGTCTTTAATTAATTGATTGGGTCACCCACATGTCCTTGTGTGATGGTGTCACAGTGTTGGTGGCTTTTGAGAAAAACTGACTCTGGGTCACAGAGAACAGAACAGATACATAAATATGTAGTTCATCTGACAACTGATTTGTATTTTCCTTATTGTAGAGCTTTTAAGCTGATGCATAATTCAGGTTAAAGTGATTGAATCCTCCTGCCTGCGAAAGGACCCTTGTCTTCGAGCAGAAGTCAGAGATCGTGTGCTGCTTTGATTAACATCAAACTTCAGGGAAACTTTTGGGGAAGGTTTCACTGGTATTTCCTCATGAAATTTATTTCGAGCCTCTATTACCATCATGGTGTCTAACTTGGGAGAAATAAAATCTACCTAAGAAAGAAGTCACTGAAGAACAGAAATATACATAATTAAAACTAGGCTCTTTGATTTCCTTAATGTCCACAAACCAAACTTTATTGTTCGAAGTTGGTTTCATTTCAACAAACTGACTTTTAGCATTGTGTAAGTTCTCCCATGAAAGGCTCACTAAATTGGTGAATTAATTTAGTGGATTACGAAGACTTTTAAAAGAGGATGGACTAGAGTATCGAGTGTTAAGGCAAATTATATTACATAACATAATAGAAGAGGTTGAAAAGAAATATAAAATAAGAGGGATTATTACTTTTACTAATAATATATGTAAGAGGGGATCTATGAATAATGTAAATAGTTAAAGACCTGAATGGAGGCTAGAATTAGCTACTTGTAACCTTCTGTTCTATAAGAGAATTTAGAATCCCCCCTTTTCCCTCCTTCCCTTCTTCATACTCCTTCTCTCCCTCCCAATATTTGAAATATGGCTTCAAACAAACTTTTATATAGGAAAAAACACATTAGGTTTCAAAGCTTCTATTTCTCCAGCCTCACTTTCTACTACCTTTGTCAATCTTTCGTGTTTGCAGCTATTTTTCTTCCTGGCAAATAAAATCACCTATTCACATATTGAATACTAGGTGTCCGAATGAAATTTACTGACCTGTAAAGTGAATTTGATTAAGGGTTGAATTGAGAACCCAAAGGGCTGAGTGTCAAATACCGGCTCAACAAACAGCTGCCCTGCAGAATGGGACAGAGGTGCGTTAGAACAAATGCTGGCCACGTTCCTGCCCCTGTGGAGTCAGAGATTAGAAAGGAAAAGTGGCATTGAATAATGTAAACTGTTTATAAGTGTGCTGGATGCTGATGCTGGGAAAAGCTGTGGATAAAACAGTGTGTGTGTGTGTGTGTGTGTGTGTGTGTGTGTGTGTGTGTGTGTGTGTGTGTGAGAGAGAGAGAGAGAAGAGAAAGTGTGACAATTTGTATTTTCTGTGAATCCACAACTGCTTAGCCAAACAGTCTAGTAAAAGAACAAAACATACATCAAACTAACAAAACTCCAGCCCTGACCACAAAACCTGCTGAGCTCTGGCACAGAGAATGATCTACTGAAGTAACATTGTCATTTTGATGATCCAAACTCCTATTCTTTTCTATAAAAGCTAAACAAGTCAATTTTCATGAGGCAAGTGGATCAGTGGTCTGAACGGCAGAGAGAGTAATAGTCTCCAGGTAGTAAAAAGGAAAATCTGGTACACTCGAGGGTAAGCAAACCCTTCAGGTGAGTAAGAAAATGAACAAAGCCAGGAAACCTGTGGGAAATGGGGCTGAAGAGGAAGGCGGAGTAATTTTGGATAAATGTTGTAACAGTTGTGTCTCTCCATTTCCTTTCCTGCATTCTGGTTACTGAGGAATAGTTTGTAATGAAACAAACAAACAAATAAGTGAATTTAACCTACCACTAGTTACTTTCAACACCCAGATCTGTCTCAGGCACCTCAGGGATCTTATGCTAATTTGTGGTCAACCCTCTGCATCTCTCCTTAGCTGAGCATTGCTAGTGTATTTGCTCCATAGATGGGTACTTGGAGAACAAACCACTGACATTTGCACCAACATAATGAATCTCAAAAACTGTGCTGTGATATTAGGCTATGGATAATGTCTAACGACTGATGGATTGAATCCAAAAGTGTCCCTCAAGAATTCTATGGGCAGATCCATTGATGAATTCATTATTGAATGTTCCCTTGGAGTAATCTGTCTATGACTTCATATAACCAAGCACTTTGAGGTGGTTGAACACAGTTCAGGGAAATAGGGAAATAGGAAAGATACCTTTGAAGGGTCAATATTATTCCTTTCTGTCTTTCTCTTTGTGTCCTATCTGCCATGATGTAAGTCACCCTGATATTCTGCCACATTGTGTAGAGTTTCATATACAACGAGGCCAGATGATCTAAAATCGCTGAGACGGTAAGCCCAAATAAATCTCTTTTCCTCTCTTAATCACAGTTCTATTGCTGTGAAGAGCCACTATGACCAAGGAAACTCTTATAAAAATAAGTAATGGGAGTCTTGCTTACAGTTTCAGAGGCTTAGCCGAGAGTATGGTGCTAGAGTACTAGCTGAGAACTACATTCTGATCTGCGGGCAGAAAGAGATGCTGGGCCTGGCATGGGATTTTAAATCCTCAAAGCCCACCCTAGTGACACACCTCCTCCAACAAAGACACACCTCCCAATCCTTTCAAATAGTTCTATTCCCTGGCAACTAAGCATTCAGGTCTGGGGCTATTCTTATCCAAACCTCTATATCCCGTTTAGTCATTTTCTCAGATGTGTTGTCACAACCACAAAATGCGACTAAGATACTGCACATACTCCTTTGCCTTGAAGCAAAGGGTTCCTGTTTGAAAGAGTTCTTTTGGGTTCACTATGGACTATATGGAGAGAGAGACTGAGGACCTGACCATGAGATGGAGAAAACATTTTTTTCTTACAGAGGAATAAGTGGGAGAGTAGCGAACAGGGCACATGTAGGATGGGTGTACAATCTCTGGAGCTTGGAATCTGACTGCAGTTCTTGATCGTGACCACGTCCAAGGTCTGTGATCCGCAAGATGTGATTGCCACATTCTCTGTCTTAGCTCCCCCACCTGTACATGGGCAAGTTAAAAACACTGCTCCCTTTGTGGTATGCTGTGGAGGATAAACTAGATGATGCAAGTTAAAACACTTGGAAAGAGTCATGAGGCACCTGCCACGCAAGCAATTTCTTACTGCTGTCTTGGAGAGTGACCAATTGGAGAGCTCACATACTGACATGCGAGTCCTGCTTTTGCAATGTCTGAACACCTTTCGGGAAATTAGTGTATGGGAAAATCCACCATAAACATTTCGGGGAACTAGCAATCTAAAAGAAAAGCACTTGAAAAAATTGTCTTAAATGTTGAAAGGCAGCTTTCCAGCAAAGCAATAGTTGAACCAATGTAGCCTACACTTGGAACTGTTATAAAGTAACTTTGTGATGTTTTCTTCCTAAAATGATGGTAACTTTTATAATTGTTACTGCAATTTCCTGGAACACAAAATTACACACACACACACACACGCACACACACACACACACACACACACACACACACACACACACAAAGTCTCCAACTGTTCTCTCTTTCAGACAGTGTAGGGATTTTTTCAAAGACCGTCTCTTGTTAAATGTTTTAAGAGGGCATACTCTGGAATAATTTACCAAATACAAATTATGGTTTTATGGAGCTTTGGTTTTTGTTTCTTTTATTTATTTTTTTCTTTTTTTACCATGGTGAAGGAATTGCACATATATGACCTCTGGCAGACTGAGGCTGGGATTTCTTTCTGATTAAGGGATAAAATAGTATTTTATGATCTCTGCTTTCCCCAAATCTATTTCTATATCTTTAAAAAGAGAAAGGGAAAGAAGAAAGAAAGGAAAGAAAGCAAAAGGAAGGAAGAAAAAGGTGGAGAGTGTAGCTTCCTGTCAGCACACAGCATTCTAGTTTTAGAGAGGAATCTGAAATCAAGGCGAGACAGAAAAGGACTCTTTGATTCCTTTAGCAGATCACAGAGTGAAGCATTTGGTGTGAACTCTGCATCTCTTGACCTCTGAGAGCCGGAGCTCTGTTCTTGTGGCTCCTCAGAGCCTGGCATTATGGGTGAAATCTCATTACTTACATTGTCTTCTGAACTTGCCCTTCAGCGTGCGCCCTCACAAGTCTTCCTACCCCGATGTTTTATCCTGTACAGGATACATACCACATCTAACAAACCCCAGAGAAACTGGTGGTAGGATAAGAGATGAAATCAAGATATACAGGGAGAAAAAGTAAGGCCAGCAGCAAAAAGCAAATGGGTCATGCCTCTCATTTTATGGATTGTGAAGGTAATCTTATCGTTTGTCTTTCTAGAACAAAGGCAACCTCTAAGCCTTTTGTCAATGGAAGGGACGGAATCATTGCTGTAGCATTAAATCTTGCTAGTAAGCTCCCTTACATCTGTGACCCCAGGGTGATGGGCTTTGTAGTGCAAAGGAGTGAAACTGTTTATTAGAAAATGCAGAGTGAAGCATGCTGGGGAAGCATGCTTGAGAGCACCTGGGCTGCATCACTTCCTTAAGAGCTGGAACCAGTCATGCTGTCCACTCATCCTCTGTGAAGTGGGGCCTTTGGACAGCCTGCCTCTTGCCATCACCCCTGTAGCTGCATGATCTGGCTCCCCTCCCACTACTGCTTCAGTCCTTCTTGTGGAACCCCACCAATCTCTTCCCAGATGCCCTTCTCTTCTGCTTTGGGTTCTCTTTCCTCTGTCCCTCTTCTCTTCTTCTGACCAATTGTGGTTCTTTTTGAGTTCATTTGGGACAGAGCTTATAGAGTTGATTTGGGTCAGAGGAAGAAAAGATCATTCTTACTATGAACTATCTGTATGATATGATTCCTGTATTTCCAGTAAACTTTTGTTGGTTTGGGTTTTTTTTTTATATATTTTATATTTTTTAAAAAACTACACAGGTTTAATTAAGGATACTGTCTAGCCAAGTACAATGAACAACAGGATTTCAATAGACTTTCTTTCTTTTTTTTTCTTTTATTGGATTTTTTTAAATTTACATTTTAAATGTTATCCCCTTTCCCAGTTTCTTCTCCAGAAACCTACTATTCCATCCTCCCTCCCCCTGCTTCTATGAGGGTCCTCCCTCACCCACCCACCCACTCTCACCCACCTCCCTGCCATGACATCCCCTACACTGGAGCATCAAGCCTTCACAGGACAAATGACCTCTCCTCCCATTGATGCTTGACAAGGCCATCCTCTGCTAGATATGTGGCTGGAACCATAGGTCAATCCCTGTGTTTTCTTGGGATGGTTATATGTTTTATTTAAAAAAAAGAAATTTCCCACATTTTTGTTTGTTTGTTTGCTTGCTTTTTGAGACAGAGTGCGTTTCTCTGTGTAACAGCCTGGAACTCTCTGTATAGACCAGGCTGACCTTAAGGGTTTGGACACATTAGCCTCTGATTTCTGATGGAATTAAAGGAGTTGCCACCATGCTTGGTTCCAACAGTCATGCATCTTATTACAAGTGAGAATGCTCTGCAAGTTCTACCTCCCCTCCTCTCCCTATTTTTCTTAAAGACTCTCAGCTTCTGGGTGTAGCACAGTCATCAGAGTGCTTACTTAGCACTCAGGAAGCCTAGGGTAGATAAGATCCCCAGAACCTCATAAACTGACTGTGTGTTACATGCCTGCCATTCTGGCACTGGTGAGGAAGAGGTAGATCCTCAGAATTAGAAGCTAGTCTGAGATACTTGAGAAGGCTTCAATTTAAAAATGGAGTCTGCCAAATAGTGGACTGAACTTGGGGACTCTTATGAAAGAATAGGAAGAAGGGCTGTGGAATGCAAAGAGGATAGGGACTCCACAGGATGACCAACAAAGTCAATTAACCTGGACCCTAGGTCTCTCAGTCTGAACCACCAACCAAAGAGCCTACAGGGTCTGGACCTAGGCTCCCCGAACTTATGAGGCAGATATGCAGCTTGGTCTACATGTGGGTCCCAAACAACGGAAGCAGGGGCTGTCCCAAAAGCTGTTGCCTGTATGTGGGACATGTTCTTTTAGCTGGACTGCCTTGTCTGATCTCAGTGGGAGGGAAAGTGCCTATCTTTGCAGAGACTTAAAGTGCCAGAGTGGGGACTATCCAGGGGAGACTCTATCCCCTCAGAGGAGGAGATGGGGAAGGATTGTGGGAGGGGATGACCAAGATGGGGGACAGTGAGCTGGATGTAAAGTGAATAAATAAAAAATAAAATAAAATTTAAAAACATGGAGACTGTGTGGACTGGCTTAAGTGTATGTTGTAACCTGAAGAATGGAAGTGCTGATCATCAAACCCAGGAATCAGGGTAGGTTGTAGAGATGGTTAGGGATCTTCTTTAACACAGACATCTACTTCAGAGATGACCTAATCTATAGGCCAAGCTGACCTATGGGTGATGATTCTGACAGTTTAGTTCTACTCTGACTGCATGTAAACATTCTGACAGTTTGTCACATACCCACATATTCACGACCGATGACTCAGTTCACTTGTGGTTATCTCAAGGAAAAGGAGCCTCGAGTCAACAAATGCTATTCTCTTTTATCTGTTCTCCTGCTGCGGATATCTTAAAGGCTTGTATCTAGCCCAGAGACATTGAAAGGTAGAAAAGACTTCCAGAGAGAAGGCCTAGTGACAGGCCATCTCTGTCTTGGTGGCCTGCCCTTGAAAGAGATTATGAGACCTTGGTCTCTTTGGATATCCCTCTTGTCCAGCCTGGCCCTGTGGTAAATGGTTGAGCCAGGCACGGCTGTTATCTTGTGTTGCTTCATCACAGGCTCAAAAGAAGGGGATTAAGAAACCATACACTAAAACCCCCAGTGCAGAAACAAACAGACAGAAACCTCAGCTGGATCGACTTTGTATCATTCTATGACCACAAGTGAGAAATGAGGCAGACTTGACCTTTCACCCGTTGCCCAGTAGTCCTATTCTCAGAAATGGAAGTTTTGGTCATAATGTTTTCAAATCCATTTTTGTGTAAAGATACTAAAAATATTTTCCAAAATGGGTCAAGCAATGTAAAACAAACTTTTCAAATGGCAAACTCGACAAATCAATACTGTTCATGAGTAGATTAGACTATTTACTTTTAATCTTTGTCTTTTATTGAAAATAGATTGTTTTTAATACAATATATTCTGGTTCGAGCCTCCTCTCATACTCCTCCCAGTTTCTTCCTATCTCCCCTTTCATCTGGATCTACTCCCTTTCTGTCTTTCATTACAAAACAAATAGGCATATAAGGATAATAGTACAACAATAAGATAAAACAAAAAGAAACAAAACAGAATAGGAAAAACAAAGGAAAAGATTCCATAAAAAAAGGCAAAAAAACAGATATAGATGGAAAGACCCACTCATTCACACATTCAGTGATCCATAAAAACACAAAACTAGAATCCATGATATATACAGAAAAGCAGTATTGATCTTAGATGGAAGCCATGATATATACAGAAAAGCAGTATTGATCTTAGAGTTCACATTGATAACTTTAGCCTCAATGTTGATAAATTCTAATAAGCTAAAAACCTGACATTGTTATTACTGTACTCTGTCTTTCTATACGTACTGCTATTATAGATAAGCTTCCAATAAATGAATATACATATACAACCTACATATTATTTATTTAATAATTAGCCCAGAGAATTAAAGTTACTCTGGGGGAGCAAAAAGATGGGTCTTTTAGTACAGTATTTTCCAGGCTAGCATGTGAATGTGAGTTCAATCCTTAGTACCCATATAACAAAACCCAAAAAACTTAGTACCCATAAACTCACTTTGGGGAATGTGACAAGGGGATCTATGGGGTTTTCTGTCTGGCTACTGTAGATGAATTAGTACTTCTGTTCAGTTAGAGACTCTTTCTTAAAAAGTAAGCTGTGGAAGGGATTGGTGAACACATGTGCCTGTAAGACAGTTGACTCCTCAACTGGGTTCTTTGTTTGCTCTCCCTTCAAGAATGGAGTGGAGACAGGAGAAAAAGAAAAGGAAAGGAAGCAAGAAAGAAAACAAGTGAATCTTATTTGCCAGGTAAGAACAATTTAAATAGAAGCATGGAAACTTAAATGGAAAAGTTAAGTAGAAACATGATGGTAATAAGCTGAAATAGTTAGGTGGTGTTTCAACTCTTTAAATTCTTAGTACTGAACTGAGAATAGGACCCCCGTTGAAGGAATCAGAGAAAGAACTGGAAGAGCTTGAAGGGGCTCGAGACCCCTTATGGACAACAATGCCAAGCAACTAGAGCTTCCAGGGACTAAGCCCCTACCTAAAGACTATACATGGACTGACCCTGGACTCTGACCTCATAGGTAGCAATGAACAGCCTAGTAAGAGCACCAGTGGAAGGGGAAGCCCTGGGTCCTGCTAAGACTGAACCCCCAGTGAACGTGATTGTTGGGGGGAGGGCGGCAATGGGGGGAGGATGGGGAGGGGAACACCCATAAAGAAGGGGAGGGGGAGGGATTAGGGGGATGTTTGCCCGGAAACCGGGAAAGGGAATAACATTCGAAATGTAAATAAGAAATACTCAAGTTAATAAAAAAAATTCTTAGTAGGCTTCAGGGTGCTCAGCTGAGGAAAGGCTGCTGTAGTCACAGCTGTAGAGAAGGGCAAACTCTTGTAGTGTGAGTCTGAGAATTTTCAGAGGGAAGATAGCAGGTCTCCTGTCTGTCAGGTCTCATTAAGGCTGGATCTTGACGCTTGCAGCAGAAACAGCTGTTCCTGAAGAAAAAATAGTGGCTTTCCAGGCAGAAACAATAGGCCCTTGATGCATAAACAAATCCCCTACCTAGGAACCAGGTACAGCCTATCTGAGAAGGAAGTTCCCCTGCCTGTGATTGGTCTCTATGGGTGTGCGTCCAGTGAGCTTCAGGAGCCATCTTGCTCCTCCAAGAAGCATCTTTGAGCCAAGTCCTTGGTCAGAGTGGAAAATAGTTGATAACTAGACGCCAGCCAGGAGTAGGAGTGAGACTCTTCCCATATGGTGTTAGGGTCAGGGGGCAATGATTGTCCCAGTGAATTCATAGCAACAGACATAAGCAAAGCACAGATATGTGCATTGAGTCCTTCTTGCCCTTGTCCTGTGGTTTAATGAGTGCTGTACCTGAAATGTTCTCTGAGGATGCATAGCTACCTAAAGCAGTCTTTGAAGTTTTGCCTTAAGTCTATCTTAGGTCTTCACAAGTGTTGTTTTCAACCCACAGTAGAATTGATTTGACCTGAGATATTCCTGTTGCTGAGAATCATTTTATCATCTGAAGATGATAAACCACGTCCTTTATTTGTGAATCTATTCTTTTAAAAAAGTCACATTTCTTTGTTATGTGTTTAGGGAATGGTGTGGCTTGCTACAGCATATATGTGGAGGCCAGAGGGCAAATTACAAAACATCATTTTCTCTTTCTACCATGTAGGTCTCAGAGGTAGAGCTCAGGTCATCAGATACAACAGCAGCTTCCTCTATGATCCCTGCCAGCCATTAAAATTAATCTCTCATATTCTAAATTTAAGTTTGTATACAATGCTATTGTTATTTTACTAAATGATTATGCTATTAAATTGCTTTCTAAATATTTATAGTTTTATCAATAAACCTGAGCTACTCTCAACCTTGGTCCGAGTAGCTCCTTTTTTCTACAGTAGACATCAGTCAATAAAGAGAAGCATAATTGGTCAAAGTGGTAGGCATAAAAGAGTGAGTGCTCAGGTCTAAGTGGGGCATATAAATTAACCTCACCACCACCAAGGTTCAGGGTAGAGAATGCTATTTCTGAATGAGATGACCACACTATTCAGAAGCTCACAGCAGCTCTACTTATGAGCATAAGACCTCTCCAAGACCAAGCCACCCAAATACCTACATAGAAGGGGCCCCACCCCACACTGAGGAACAATTGACAGTTGCTTCAAAGGGAGAATTATTCTTTATTGGGGATATGGTGGCTGGTAAGGTTTTCATGGGCTTTAGTGACTGTTATATACTATTTTACATAGGAATGACTTAACTGGATTCAATGGGTTATTAAAAGCAGAAGACATGAGTTTGGGACAGAAATGTTCTGGGGGAGATGTGGGGGATTTGGAGAGGGAAAAGGGAAGGGGGTATGATCGTATTGTATACATCTATGAAACTCTCAAAAATAATAAAAGTAAAAGATGTTCAAAGAGTGTTAGGGGAGATAGGTCAGTTGTAGTAAAAGCCCATTGGTAGAAGGAGGATCTGAGCTTTCAGCTCCAGCACCCATGTAAAACAGCCATGCATAGCTGCATACTCCTGCAACCCTTGCACTGGGGTAGCAGAAAGAGGTGAATCCATGAAGGTAGTCTATCTGGATTGCTGAAGTTCAGGATCAGAGAGAGACTTTGACTTAGAAAGTAAGGGTGAAATTGGCCTAAGATCATACTGCTAGCTAACTTCTTGTCTTCACATACAGGGGTACATATGTGTTCCTCTTATGTACCTCCACAAGCACATGTGTACTCATATGTACACACTACCACATTAACAAGCTCATATACCACACACAACATAGCACACATGTTTTCTTTTATTGAAAACAGATTCTTTTTCTCATATAATATCCTAATTATAGTTTTTCCTCTCTCTTCTCCTCCCAGTTTCTCCACACTTTCTTTACATTTCAGATCCCCTCCATTTCTGTTTCTCATTAGAAAAGAACAGATTTCTAAGAGAACACCTAGACTTCTAAGAACATCCAAACATAACAAAACTATAGTAAGATAAAGAAAATCTATCGTATCAAAGTTGGATTTAGGAATCCAACAGGAGGAAAAGGGTACCAGGAACAGGCACAAGAGTCAAAGGCCCACTTATTCTCACACTCAGGAGTCCCATAAAAACACTAAGCTAAAAGCTATCATGTATACTCAGATGATCTGGTGCAGATCCTTGTAGGCCCTGTGCCTGCTGCTTCCGGTTCTGTGACTTCATATGTGCCTTGTTTAGTTGATTCAGCCTTGTTCTCTTGGTTTCCTCTATCCCCACAGGTTCTTGCAATCATTCTGCCTCCTCTTTCTCAGAATTCCCTAAGCTCTGAGGGGAGGGATTCAGTGGAAATCTCCAGTTTAGAGTCTTTCTGTAAGACCTGGCTGCAGGTCTCTGTATCTGTTCCCATCTGCTGCTGAGGGAAGCCTCTCTTATGACAACTGGATAAGGCACTGACCTATTGAATATAGAAGAATATAATTAGGAATTATTTTATTGATTTTTCTAAAGACCGTTAGGGAGGGTTTGGTTTTACTCTAGGTTGCTGGGCTGTCTAATCTCTGGTTCTTGCTTACCGAAGCAGGGTCAGATATGAGTTCCTTCTTGGGAGATTGACCTTTGGTCAAACCAGACATCGGTTGGCTACTCCCACAAGTCCTTGTCTCTATTGCCCTAGCATATTTTGTAGGTAAGGCAGATTGTCAGTCAAAGGTTTTTTTGGTTAGGTTGGTACACACATTTCTCTTTCAGTACTGCAAAGTACCTTCCCACATAAGAGACTAGAACAGAGGGTTAGAGGGTCCATGCAGGCACCAGCTCAACTTCTCCATCTTTAATGAGTTGTGTGGGTATTATCCTTGGCAATGGGACCCATTGTCAGTTTGTGGAGAGCAACCATTACTCTTAGTGCACAGCCTGGGTTATTTGGGGATTTCCATGGGACCCTGTTGACCAACGACTCAATTGAATATAGTTTAGTCCTACTACTAGAAGCCACACCTGGGTACAAGTGATGGCCAATTGAGACTCTGTGTCGCCTATTACTAGAACTCTTCATTAGGGTCACCTTCATAAATACCAAGAAGTTTCCACTGTACTAAGTGTCCACATCACCATGCCGAAAGCTGCCCTCATTCTAGCTGTCTCTTGCTGTACTTTCCCTCTCCGCCCTTTCTCATCCGAACCTGATTCCCCCTCTTCCAGTCTACTTGTAAAGTTTATTCTATCTCTTCCTCTTTATCTAACATCTTTGGGTCTATGGATTTTAGCTTAGGTATCATTTACTTTAAGGTTAATATCTCCTTATAAGTGGATATATACCATATTTATCTTTCTCTGTCTAGATTACCTCACTGAGGATGATTGCCATTAGGTCCAATCATTTGCTACAAAATACAAGATGCCATTAAAAAATACAGCTGAATAGAACTCCATTGTGGAAGGGTATCACTCTTTAATCTATTCTTCTGTTGACTGGCATCTATATTTTTTCCAGCTTTTGGCCACTATGAATAAAGCTGCAATGAATATAGTTAAGCAAGTGTCTTTTTGATAGGAAGGAACATCTTTTGGGTGTAGCCCAAGAGTGGTACAGCAAGGTCTTGAGGTAGATCAGTCCCCAAATTTCTGAGGAACTCCCATATTGGCTTGTATAGTGATTGTACAAGCTTGTACTCCCACTAGCAATGCAGGGTTGTTCCAATGTTGGAGTGGCTAAGGATGTTGAACATTTCTTTAAGTGTTTCTCAACCATTAGAATTCTTTTACTGAGAATTCTGTTTATATCTGTTACCCATTTTTAAAATTAGATTGGATTTTTGATATTTTGTTTATTGCATTCTTTATATATTTTGGATAGAAAATTTTAATTTCATGAGGTCCCATTTATTAATTTTGACCTTAGTGCCTGCATGATTGGTCTTCTGTTCAGAAAGTTGTGTCTTGAGTTCAAGGCTATTCTCCACTTTGTTTTCTCTTGGGTTCGGTGTATCTGGGTTTTATGTTGAGGTCTCTGTTACACTTGGACTTGTGCTTTGTGCAGGGTGATAAATATGAATCTATGTGCATTCCTCTACATCCAGCCAATCAGTGAGATCAGCACCATTTGTTGAAGATGCTGTCTTTATCAGGTTCTTTATATATAAAAAAGATCAGGGATCTACTCTTGTTTGGATTTCCGTGTAGATCTTCACATTTGATTTCATCGATCACTGTGTCTGCTTTGTGCCAATACAATGAAGTTTTGTTACCACAGCTCTGGACTACAGCTTGAAATCAGGGGATGACGATACCTTCAGCGGTTCTTTTATTGTTTAGGCTTATCTTAGCCCATTTTTGTTTTCCTACGCAAAGAGGAGCATTGGCCTTTCAAGATCTGTAAAGAATTGTATTAGGAGTTTTATGGGGATTGCATTGAGTCTGTAGATTGCTTTTGGTAGGGTGACCACTTTTACTATGTTAATTCTACTGATAAATATGGGAGTTCTTTCCATCTTTTTATATATTCTTCAATTTCTCTCTTCAAAGATGTGAAATCTTTCACTTGCTTGGTTAAAATTACTTCGAGATATTATATATTATTTGAGGCTATTTTGAAAAGTGTTCTTTCCTTGATTTCTTTCTCAGTCCATTTGCCATTTGTATATTTGCTATTGATTTTTTTAAAGCTACTCTTGTATCCAGCCACTTTGCTGAAAGTGTTTATGGGCTGAAAAATGTCTCAGGTGGACTTTTTTTTTAGGGTGACTTATGTACACTACCATATCATCAACGAATAATGATACTTTGACTTTTTCCTTTACAATTTGTACCTCCTTTATCTCCTTCAGTTGTCAAAACTTCAAGTACGTTGAATAGCTATTGAAACAGTGGACAACTGTGTCTTGTTCCTGATTCTAGTGGAATTGCTTTGAGTTTCTCTCTGTTTAATTTGATGTTGGCTGTTGATTGCATGTAAATTGCCTTTATTATGTTTAGGTATGTTCTTTGTATTCCTATGCTCTCTAGGATTTTTATCATAAAAGGGTGTTGGACTTTCTTAAAGCCTTTTCTTCATCCAAAAAGATGATCATGCACTTCCTTTTCTTTCAGTTTTATATGGAGGATTATATTTACTGATTTTCATATATTCATATATTCATCTCTGCATTTCTTGGATGAAGCCTACTTGATCATGGTGGATGGTTCTTGATGTTTTCTTGAAATCAGTTTGCAAATATTTTATTGAGTATTTTTGCATTTATGTTTGTAAAGGAAATTGTTCTGTAATTCTCTTTGTTTGTTAAATATTCACAGGATTCTTAATATTATAACAAGTAAGGACACCAGAAGTTTCTTTCCTCCCTTATACATTCATAGCCATGTGGTCACCTCATCAAAAATGGAACACACAGACACCCGAGCCTTGTGTCTATGTAGCCTAAATTGTGAGAAAATATATTTATTGTATGATTAATTAATTCAGAATATATTGTTATAACAGCAAAATTGGGGATTTTATATCATCTCAGGCAGTAGAACATATGCATAATTTTCTTTAGGTTAATTTTATCTTTCAAATTCAATATGTCTGTATTTGGTATGTCTGTGCATGTGCCTGTGTGTGTGTGTGTGTGTGTGTGTGTGTGTGTGTGTGTGTGTGTGTGTGTAGTGTAGTGTAATTGTCTATGGAGGACAAAGAGTGTTTCAGACCACAAGGATCTGAAGTTAGAAGCAGTTGCAATCTGTCCAACCTGGATAGTGGGAACCGAACTCAAATCCTCTGAAAGAGGAGCTCATAACAGCTGAGCCATCTATCTAGTTCTATATTAAACTTTCTGGTCCTTCAGAACCAGACTTCATTTTCTTCTAACTTCATTAACAGCTGTAATCTGTCAAATATAGTTGTCCTAAGACCTGAGATTCCTGCTAACACTATCTTGGAGGCCCTCCATGTCTTCATTAACATCCCCATTGAGAATCTGCAGGATCCCACTAAAATTCTTCTCAAGGCTCTGTATCATTCCAAAGTCATGATCTCACACCTCAGTTATCTTTTACAGCAATAGCCAGGCTCCCTCTCTCTCTAGTGACACATAATTGTTTACCAATTAATCTTAATGACTTCAAGCAAGAAAGTCAATTTACCCTGTACTAGGCTTAAAATCTAGGTAAGACCTGGTGGGAAAGGCTTATTACCACTGAAGGTATTAGCTAGATTGATTCACATGGACTGTTCCCAAACTGCATACTAACATGGACACCATGTTGTTACATGCTTGCTTGGCACACAGCCATGGATAAGAGCTCTGTTTTTGTTTTGGGTGTATCTGCTTGTGTGACATGAATATACTTTCTTCCAATAAAGGAGAGGGTTGATGATAACTTTCCTCTCAGAATCTGATGTGTGCCTTATGTCATCAGCTGTTGATAAAGCTCTCTAGGCACTCAGAGACATGGAGAAATCATAGAACACACCTTTTCCTGTTAAGACACTGGGAAATCTATTTCAAAACTACCACTATTAAAAGAATTCAAATACTTAAAGTGTACATAGACTTTGAGAGCACAACATGGCCAAGAATAGAGAAGTCACAGTACACTCTTTAATGAACTTCAATTCAAACAATATTAATTTTTTCAGTGAAAGGAGTACGTGTCAGAGGCTTGAAAATCAAGTTATTGAGTTGAAGTCTCAATGATTTCATTCACATTAGGGATCAAGTCCAGGATTCTGTTTTATGGTCTTTAAAATGAAAAAAAAAAAAAAAAGAGTCAGGTCTTCAACATGACCTCAGGTGTTTTGAACATAACTCACCCATGATTTCCACAGTTTCACATTTCATAACTTAATCCACTGTGAATACGTCGAAGCATTTCAAGCCAATAACTTATAAATACAAGGATGCACAACGAGCTCTAGATTTGTATTGTGCACTCTCAGAAAATGTGTGCACTTCACGTTCAAGCACCTAGGGAAGTGCTTTTTAAGGAGGGTCTGACATAAGGTGATTACATTTAGTGTTAATTTACATTTAATTTGCAGTTGTATTCAAAGCCATTCATTTCTAAGCAATGTCTCTCTTTCCCTCTATAGACTTTACTCCTTGGATATATAGCTCCATAAAGATGTCAGTGGCATTCTTCACCTTTCTACTAGAGGTCTTTAAGTAATTTCAGAAGCATATTTTATTTCTGAGGTTATGAATGTGGAACTGAAGACAAAGATGCCCTCTGTCAATGGCTCAGAGACAGAGAGAATCGGCAGTGGCTCCTGGTGTGCCTGAAAGCTTGTCTCCCTCAGGAAATGCTCAGCCAAGCCACCTCATTTTACACTTTTGCCTTTAGAAAGTAATTGTTATTGTTACTAGAATTGGAATAGACTGGATGATAATCCTGTAGTATTCAAATTTTCTCTTTCAGCCATTCAGCCTCAGATTCTCCCCAAGTTAAGGATAATGGAGACAATTACCACTTTTTCCTCATTTTTGTTGTCCAAACCAAGGTGTTCTCATCTGACCTTGGCAATTGTTAGTATGTCGCTAGCGACGGCTTAATGGTTTTTCATTTATGGAAGCTATTCCACAGCATTATGTGTTCTCAGGAATTATAGAGATCTTTGTAATTATTCTTAAAATTAGAAACTATAATTCGATTTATCCAACTATACAGCTGAATCTTATAAACCCTTGCTAGGCAAACTTCTCATTCCCTCTGGAAACATATTCTAGAGTCAGAGAATATTTATTCTGAGACTCTTGTGGTTTATGTCACTATCTGAGACAGAAAATGAACAGGCATTCATTTATCCACAGATTTATGTATGTATGAATGTATATATATTATATATATACATATATATATATATAGTGTGTGTGTGAGTGTGTGTCTGTGTGTGTGTGTGTGTCTGTGTGTGTCTATGTTCTACTTCAACTAATCATTGCTGGAAAAATGCTTTGTGACTCCTGGGGCTGAAGTGAATAATCTTCTCACTATACAGTTAGAGATATGGTACAGAAAACATGTAGGAGTTGAATTGTACCTTTGGGTTTGTTTATTGAAATTAAGAACACTGTGGCAAGTATGGATGCTGGTTTATTACCAGTGTTTGTTTCTATTTAAGTTATGTCTTGTTATATTTTATAACATTCTTATACATTATGTCCTTCCTTCCTTGACTTTAAACCTCAGTGTCAGAGCTGAGTTGCAAACTGACAAGCTTCATGAAACAAATGGCTGGTGGCCATGGTAAATAGCATCTTCTTATCTGGATATACTACATGAAAAATGGGAAGACTTTGCCTCAGAAACGAGTTCTGCTTCATTAATTCAGATCCTGACATCTTGCCCCAGCTGCATGGCTGACTATAGCATTTTCTCTTTGGGGGACATGGGATGCCCACAAGACTCAGGAAGCTAACTGTAACACATATGGCTTGGAACCTCTTGGAACTCATGAGACTTAAGAAGATGAGGATCAGACAAGATGCAGCAGACCTCTCTCAAGGAGATAAAAAGCATCAGCATTTTATCACTAAGGAGATTAAAGAGTCATCCCATCATTGAACTGAGAACAGCATCCTCAATGGAGTAAGTACAGAAAGGAGTGAAGTAGCTGAAGGGGTTTGCAACCTCATAAGAAGAACACAGTATCAACAAACCAGACCCCCCAAAGCTCCCAGGAACTAAACCACAATGGAGCTATGGCTCCAGCCGCACATGTGCAGAGGATGGCCTTGTTGAGCATCAGTGGGAGGAGAGGTCCTTGGTCCTGTGAGGGCTCAATGCCCCAGTATAGGGGGATGTCAGGTCGGGGTGGTGAGAGAAAGTGGGTGTGTGTGTGGGTGAGGGAGCACCATCATATAAGCAAGGGGATGGGGAAAGGGATGGCAGTTTCTGGAGGGGAAATTGGGAAAGGAGATAACATTTAAAATGTAAATTTTATATATATATATATATATATATATTCACCCTCACTGAGATAGTCTTCAAAGTGTTGCAGCTGCCTTTGAGTCAGCCATACTCCAGGAAACTCACCATTTACGTAGATGTAGATGAAATTGTTTCTTTGGTATGTGGTTAGTTTCCTATCAGGGATGAATAAATGTGTTCAAACTACCCAAGTAAAAGTCATGCAATATCAGCCATTTAAATTAATATGGGTTGCAGAAACCAGCTGTTTCTGGAGGAATCCTAGGAGATGACTTTGTGTTCCTATCTCTTTTGGGTTAATTTTATAAGTGAATAGTATCAAAATAGTGGAAAACAAATAACGACTCTATTAGTTAGTGTCTTTTTGGTCACTATGACAAAACATCCCAAAGAAACTAGTTAAGGGAAGAGAAGTTATTTTAAATCATTGTTTCAGGAAATATTTGTCTATTGCGACTCTGTGGTACAGGAGTGGTAGTCAAAGCATGCTGTATGGTATGCTACACTGTGACAGATCAGGAAGTAGCCAGCTAACTTGGGATTGGAAGTAGGATAGAACTCAAGATCCTCACAACATTGTGTTTTAACTACACAGGCCTCATGGCCCAGTGGTCAGTGGTTCCACAATTTCAAAATATCAGCACTATCTGGAGATCTAGTGACCAATCACAGGACCCCGTGAAGGACAGTTAACACCCAAATTATAGCAAGTGCATTTGTGATTACCTCACTATGTATAGGTGGGATTTTGGTGGAAAACAGACTGTTACATTCTACCTTTGTGTAGGGCCCTGGCTCAGACCCCAGTTCTCCAGAGAAGCTGGATGGGTGATGCCTTGCAGAAGCCAGCATATTGAAGCAAATGTTTCTATTTGTCTCTCACAGCACACTTCTTTTCTGGAGGCAAATAATAGTTGTGACAATTTGTCATTTATTTTTAAAATACTAGCTCATTGTTGACAGAGGCATTCATGAAAATATTCACAGCTTCTTCTCTTCTTACTGCTTTGAAGTAAGTTATGGTCAAAACATTTCAGCCTGGTCCCAAGATCTGATATAGGGATTGGTAATCTGTGGAAATGATTTGAATCATTACCAATAGCCAGTCAGCTCTACTCTGGAGTTCCTGTTGACATCTCAGCAAATTCTGGCATTTTTTTCCCAGTAGTTAGGTAGTAAATTTGATTACACTTGGAATAGATTTATGAACTTTAGATGAGTCATGCTTGCTCTCAGGTATGTTTCTGCCACCCGAGAAGACTGGTGGCTTTGCAAATTGTCTTTATCCTTTTATAAAGTAGAGTACATACAAAGGATTTTAGTTTTAAATTTCTTTAGCCACACTATATTTAGGCACACTGCCCAGAGATGTATAAGAATATGGAATTTGATTCATCTGTGCTTAAGACTTTCATATCCAAGTATAAAATGATCATATTTACAGTGAATCTTCTCAAAACATTATTGTTTTGAGGATTATGCCCACACAAAGCACCCTGTAGACCACTAACCACAAGCTTTCATGGCTTTTCATAGAGCCCAAGCTGATGATCAAAACCATGCCCACGGGAAATGAAAAGTGTTGGGTCAAGACAGGATTTCTAGAAGCAGATCAAGTTTCTTGAATTCTTCGATACAGTTTATCTTATGTGAGGTCTTCAAGAAAATTTTTGATGCACTGCAATAGATTTGCTCCACAACCAAACATATCAAAAAATATACCATCTGTCTTCTAAATGAATAACAAAAGGAACGATGTATCATTTCAGCAATAGGAATTCTCTTATCATCCTCAATAGCCAGTTCTTCTGTGCCTACGACATCATAAGAAGGATTTGTTCTTGGCAAATGGACAATTTTAGGGAAAAGTGAAGTCAACAGCCTGGAGACTTAGGAATAAAACATCAGTCTGTCTACTATTGGAAGAGGCCTGAAGACTTTTGGTCAAGGACCATTCATTTTACTACAGCTTACACTCTCTGTGGAGATAGGATTTAAAGAAAAACATAAATAGGAGAATATTTTGGCATGGAATTGACCACTGTGTAAGCAATTGACAATAATTTATGCAAACTATTCATAATATATAATTAAGGTGCAGGAAATGAACCAAACCACTGAAAGAATTTTGTTTCAAAATCTAATCTAATTGTTTGTGACATCATAATCCTTAATCTTAAGGTTATTTTCAGGAATTGTCCATATTTACTCAAAAGGAGCAAAAAAAAAAAACTCTATAATGTATATAACAAAGCACAAATGAGTTGAAAAGAGGAATTTAAAATTTTTTTATTATATTTGCTTATTTATTGGTGTGTGTGTGTGTGTGTGTGTGTGTGTGTGTGTGTGTGTGTGTGTGTGATATGTGGTATGTATGTGAAATTCAGAGGACAAATAGTAGAAGTTGGTTCTCACCTTATACCCAGTCTATCCCAGGTTTTATTAGGCTTGATAGCAAACATCCACAGAGCTACATTTTTTCTGTACTCAAAAGTGGAAGTTGATCTCAGAGACTCCTCCCTAAGCCTGAGATATTGTGATGAAACCTTTCCATGATCTGAATTGGATAATCAGTGCTATGGATCTATACATTTTCTCTAAGTATAATCTGCAATAAACACAGCCCAAGACAGGAGTATAAAGAAGGCAAATTTGCACAGATATTTTTTTTGATTCTTTTTTTTCTTTTTTTTCATTAGATAGTTTATGTAGTTACATTTCAAATGGTATCCCCTTTCCCAGTTACCCCCTCTCCCATTCCCCTTCTTCTTGCTTCTATGAGGATGGTCCCCCTCCCACCCACCCATTCCCACTTCAACACTCTGGGATTCCCCTACACTGGGGAAAAGAGTCTTCACTGGACCAAGGGCCTCACCTCCCGTTGATGTTGACAAGGCCATTCTCTGATACAAATGCAGCTAGAGCCATGGGTCACTCCATGTATTCTCTTTGGTTGGTGGTTTAGTCCCTGGGAGCTCTAGGGGGTCTGGTTGGTTGATAATGTTGTTCTTCCTATGGGGCTGCAAACCCCTTCAGCTCCTTCAGTCCTTTCTCTAACTCCTCCATTGGGGTCCCCGGAGAGATATTTTCATTAGGCATTTCATTCATTCTAAGGTTAGGATGAAATATGTTTTAGAAATACAGTTAGTATTTCATTACAATGCATTGTAAGAATATTTGGAAGGGATTCCTGAGAAATTTTGAGTTTCGTATTTTTTTCTGCCTTAGTGCTATGATTTGAGTATGTCTCTCTAAAGGCATGTCTTGGAAACTTAATGTCTAATGGGATAGTGCTGGAAAGTTGGAGAAGCCATTTCACATTGGGAGATGTTAAGCTCCTAAAAGCTCCATCTTCATGACTGGAATCATGTCAGTATAAAGAGCCTGGAGCTAGGAATTCTAGACTTCCTGACCTTTACTCCCTTACTCTTCCTCTTTCTGTGATGGAATGACTCAGCATGGAAACACAGATGTGCATTCTTGCTCTTGCACTAGGAAGTCTCAAGAACGGTAATAAATACATTTCTTCTTTCCATGTAATTGACCCAGCCTATAATGTTCTGTTGTAGTAATACAAAATGGACAAAGGCATCAGTATGTTCTGACTCTTTTGTGTGAGGAAAACACAAATTGCTTTTGACAAGAGTGCATGTTGTCCCTAGGTTCTATATCACAAAAGACTTTACCGCTTTGACTTCCGGTGAGTTGTGAAACAGTTTCCTTCAGTATTGCAACATTCCCTCCTGCAGAGATGCTTCTTAGTTCAGGAGGTGAACTCAAAATAGCTTCAGGAAGTCCATGAAACTAACCAGATTCACTAAGCCCCTCCCTCCAAAAAGTAGAGAGTAAAGATGGCTGAGGATCACTCTTAGACAACCCAAGCTGCAAAAAGGTTCTTGGATAAGACACACCTAGAAGAAGCAAAATGGTTACCCCAAAGAGTTTAAATCAACTGAGTCTCTTGCAAAGGACCCTCTCTGCCCTGGTGAACTACCTGCAGGTTATGCAGTATCCTCCAAATTCCCAGATTGTGTAAACTGTCACCTATGCTGGAGCAGGCTTTGGTGATTCAGCTGTCCCTGAATCATTTCTGCACCTGCAACTAACCCCTCACCTATGTTCCTGTAAGTAACCCCAATAAAACTCATTGGTACACCAAGTTGGACTTCAATGGTGTCCACACATTGGTTTTTCTGGGTTCCTTTTCTGGCACGAGTAAATGTGTGTTACATCTCCCCAGGAAAAGGATGGTCACTCATCACTCTAATACTTTTCTAATTAAAAATAAAAAAAACAAAATAACTGTAGTACTTAAAGTAGTGACTGGAAGTCAGATGTTCCTATAAGGAAATATTCATTTTTTCTCTCAAGAGCCCAACTTCATTTCTTCTTTTTATTTTTCTTTCTTTCTCTTTCCTTTTTCTCTCATTCTTTTTTATCTTTTCCTAATTTTACGTGCTTGTATGTTTTACTTACGTACAAATTTAGGCACTGCATGCCTGCCTGGTGCCCAAAGAAGCCAGACAAGGTCATTGGGTCCTCTGGAGCTGGAGTTAAAGAATATTGTGAGCTACTCAGTAGGTGCTAGGAATCGAACCCAAGTCTTCTGCAAGAATACTCAGTGCTCTTAAACACTGAGCCATGGCTCAAGCTCGATATAATTTTTCTTTCCTTTTTTTTTCATTTCTTGTTTTTCTTTCATTAGATAATTTTTAATTTATATCTCATATGTTATCCCATTCCCTGGTTTCCCCTCCAGAAATCTGCTAATTCACCCTGCATCTATGATGGTGCTCCCCGCACCTGACTCCCTCCTGCCTTCCCAACCTGGCATTCGCCTACAATGGAACATGGGGCCTTCATAGGACCAAGGGCCTCTCCTCCCATTGATGCCCTACAAGGCAATCCTCTGCTACATATGTGACTGGAGTTACCGGTCCATCCCTGTGTACTCTTGAGATGGTGGTTTAGTCTCTGAAGCTCTAGGGAGTCTGGTTCATTGATATTGTTGTTCTTTTTATGGAGTTGCAAACCTCTACAGCTCCTTCAGTCCTTTCTCTAATTCCTCCTTTGGGGATCCCATTCTCAGTTCAATGGTTGGCTGCTAGTATCCACCTCTGCATTTGTCAGGCTCTGGCAGAGCTTCTCAGGAGACAGCTCTATCAGGCTCCTGTCAGCATGCACTTTTTGGCATCAGCAATAGTGTCTGGGTTTGGTGATTGCATATGGGATGGATCCCTAGATGGGGCAGTGCAGTCTGTGGATGGCCTTTCCTTCAGCCTTTGCTCCACACTTTTTCTCCATATTTCCTCTTGCGAGTATTTTGGTTCCCTCCTCTAAGAAGGACTGAAGCATCCACACATTGGTCTTCCTTCATCTTGAGCTTCATGTGGTCTGTGGATTGTATTTTGGGTATTCCAAGCTTTGAGCTAATATCCACTTATCAGTGAGTGCATGCCATGTGAGTTCTTTTGTGATTGGGTTATCTCACTCAGGATGATATTTTTTAGTTCCAACCATTGCCTAAGAATTTCGTGTAGTCACTGATTTTAATAGTAGTACTCTATTGTATAAATATACCACATTTTCTGTATCCATTCCTCTGTTGAAGGATACCTGGGTTCTTTCCAGCTTCTGGCTATTATAAATAAGGCTGCTATGAACATAGTGGAGCATGTGTCCTTGTTATATGTTCAAGCATTTTTTTGGGTATATGCCCAGGAGTAATATATCTGGGTCCTCAGGTAGTACTCTGTCTAATTTTCTGAGTAACCACCGGACTGTTTTTCAGAGTGGTTGTACCAGCTAGCAATCCCACCAAAAATGGAGGAGTGTTCCTCTTTCTCCACATCCTCACTAGCATCTGCACCTGAGATTTTGATTTTAGCCATTCTGACGGGTGTGAGGTTTAATCTCAGGGTTGTTTTAATTTGCATTTCCCTAATGACTAAAGATGCTGAACATTTCCTTAGGTGCTTCTCAGCCCTTTAATATTCCTCGCAATATTCTAATATTCTAATGTCGATCAGATATAGTGCAGAAGTCTGAAGAAGTTTTCTTTTCCATCCCCCCAGGCCTTCAGACCCTTGCCTTGTTCCAGTATGCTGCGGAAGACCTCCTAATTTCACATGGGAACTATCTCCTCCTAGACACACTCCAAAAGAATACAGGCCATTTGGTATTCAAGAAAACATTTTGATGATAATGACTGCATCTCTGAGTGCATCCTGTTATACCATAGAGGTCTTACAGACATCACTTACCTACATTACCTTAGGATTTCAGTTTGAAAAACTGCAGGTTTTCTTTCCCTAAGACATCAGATGTACACTGCCTTTAACAATGGCCTAATTTGTGTATTTGCATATGTGAGTGTGTGTGTGTGTGTGTGTGTGTGTGTGTGTGTGTGTGTGTATTGCAGAGCATACCTTTGACATTTATGATTAAGCAAACTTTGCAAGTGGAGAAAGAACTTGGAAAGAAATGATATGACATAATTAACTTTTAAAAGTTATTATCTCATTTGTCATTAAATCAAACATTTACTCTGGAGCAATCAGACAAAATGCTTGGAACTACCTATAGTTATTTGTAAGAGAAGGCATATTTTGGTTCTTTCTTTTTATGTCAAGGGAGGCATGCAACAGTACCTTTGCTCAACAGTATCCTGAAGCAGAGGCAGTACATTCACAGCTGATCTTGTTTTTTCCAGCATCCCCATAGTTCCTGTTGTCTCCTAACAAATGAGTGTACGTCTTCCTTTATCCCATACACTTCTGTATTAGTAATATTTTATAACAAATCCCTCAGAGCCAATGACCAAACATGTATAAAGGGCTACCATCTTGCTTAAACTAGAGAAAAATAATGTCATTTACTAGACTCTCCACTCTTCCTTTCCCTCCAGAGTAGGCTTCTCATCTTCAAATGCACATTCTCACTTATGGGAGGGCATCCTCATTCTGTTTCCTGCTAATTGTTCAAAGACAACCTTACTGTGAGAAGTATATGCTTTCTCTGACTTTCTGACTGGGTTAGATTTTCAAGGTTATCAGTAAGAATCACCACAGTACATTTTAACTTTGAAATTTTTATTTTCATCAGACATTGCTATGAATAACCATGGGTCTTTTTACTTTTTATATAAACTTGAGTCAATGATTAAAAATGTCATATATTAAACTCCTTTAATGAAAGGTTATCAAATAAATCACTCAATATCTACAGTGATAATAAGGAGAAGGCAGTACTACTATCTTTGTTAGAAAATTGAGACACAGAATTCAATCAGCTTGACAATGAGGCCTTGCCCCTGAGAGGAATCCCATTCAGAAGGAGCTGAGACCTATCCTATTTCCATGGCAACATTCTACTTTCTAAGTAATGGGCTCTGAATTGGATAATACACCACATCATAGAGCTTCGTAATTCACACTATCTAGTTGCTCAGCTCCTGCAGAGAAACCTGATTCGTGTTAGCTGCATTTTATAAGAGATCAATTAAGTCACAAGGGAAGGGGTAGAGCTACTGTTTCACCAGGACCTACGGCTCTGTGGCTACTAATGAATTTTTTCTTCTTTTTTTTTCCCCCAAGTTGGTGACAAAGCTAATTTTTGTAACCCAAAATTTCTCTGAAAACCATAACTTATTTTTGTATTGAATAAAATTCAGAAACACTATAAAAACAAACAATTCCTGGAGATGATCATCTGCTATGCCAGAGCAGAAAGACAGCCAATCATATCCTCACAGAGACATTAATTTCTAGTGAAAGTTGAACCCCCTCACTCCTTTGTCTAATGATATAAAATATTGGTATTGAGAAAAGAGCATCTACTCTTCGATGTATGTACATAGAGAAGATTTATAGATATGTAGATTATATAGAAACAAGCATTTTCTGCAGAGTTCCATCAAGAATAAAATAGGTAATGTGTTAGGTATCAGTCATGGTCAGAGGTTGAGCTGATATGAAATATAGCTGCAGAGGAAACCAGAGCTAGCCTCACGGTTTATCTAGCCCATTGCTTGCTTGCTAGGATCAGTTATCTGATTTAATAGTCCCTGTGGAGGTACATGCACTTTGGGTGAGGTGACTCCTTTGAATGAAAGCAGTTACAACAGAGAGATTCCTGCCACCAGCCTTGAGCAGGCTATCTTCCTGGAAGATCAAACTGTTTCCATAATGAGACATGGTCTGACAGCACATGACACTGTCTCTTCCAGTCATTATTCTATAGGTGGTAAGCACTCTCATTATTATTGTCCATTATTCACTCCTGGGTTATTCCACTATAATAACAAGTAGGCATTTCATAGCCCAAGTCATTCTTGACTCACTGTAGGGCATAGAGTCATCTCACCAGGGAACAAGAAATGACCTAACCCAGGCTTACTGGTTTTGATACTCTAAAGGTTGGCTTCATTTTTTCAAATCTCCCCAAGTGTCTTGCTATATGGCACCATATGAGTTGACTAGCATTATGTATCACTTACTGTTGTTTTGGATTGGGACATTTTAAGACTATCAAGGAAATGGATTAAACTTGAAGCTTGACAGCTTTATCTCAATTTTGACCTTGCCATCAACAAAGGCTCATCTCACAGATATTCTGTCAATTGAGTTGGTAGCTCACTGGTTTTGGAGTCAGAAAGCTAAGTTTTCCCAGTTACACTTCATTTTCTTAATTCCTGAACATTCTTAATTTTGACATTATTATTTTATATGATACTAGTGCCCCTGCTCACCTTCATCTGGTCTGTGTCAGGCATTGTAATCCTTCCCAACTGTCTTCTCTCAAGGGCTGTATTCTGTCTTCACGTTTTTCCCAGCATAAGCTGCTGCCACCAGCTTGTGTATTTCTTCAGCCTTACAGTACATTTTTGTAAGTGCCTTCTGGGTCCCAGAGACTCGTCTGCTTTATTGCAGGCAATTAAAACTAAGCTTTCTTACTATCTTGTTTTTAGGTTTTCATTGATCCACAAATCAATCTTCCTTTGATACAGATCCAAACTGCTTTTGAATCCACCTCCATAAAGTACAATTCTGCCTATATGTCTTTGTCTTTGTTCAAATCCCAGGATACAGTGCAGAGTAGAGCTGTCAGGAAAGCATGATCCATGAGACTAAGGCTGCTTGCACATTTTTTTTAAAATTTTTATTATTGGTCCCTGAACATGCTAAGAGAGAAAGTGGTACCGACCTTTGTGAAAACTTTAGAGTAATTTGACAGAGTCATTTTCTGTTGGCAAATTTTATGTCAATGGTAAAAGGATTGGTTGTAGTTAGGGTGAGGCTAGTAGTTTATTTTGTCATTCAATTTTTTTTTCTATTGTGTTTTAGCAGAAACTTTAAAAACAAGTTGACAATTGAACAAATCCCGAGCTGGTCCAGATCAGCATGCCCTCTCTGACTTGGCAGACCTTGGATATGGCAGAAAGATGGAGTATATTTTTCCATCCATTCTGCTCATCTGCAGCCTTTTACTGGGGAATTGAGTCCATTGATATTGAGAGATACTAATGACCAAGGTTTGATGATTCTTGCTATTTTTGTCATTGTTGTTGTTATTGGTGGAGTGTGTGTGTGTGTGTGTGTGTGTGTGTGTGTGTGTGATTACTATAGCCATAAATATTAGGTAAATCTCCTCAATGATTTACATCTTCTTTTGCATTTTGATATGACCTACTTCTCTCTTAAAGACAAAAGTAATGCTAAGACATAGAAAAGAAGGGATTTTCTATTTTTAAAATAAATTTAAGTGTTTTAAATTATTCATTTTATGTCTTCCTCACTGCCCCCCGCTCCAAGTAACCCCCTCCCACAATCCTTCACCCATTGCCCTCTCTCCTTCTCCTCTGAGTGAGTAGGGGCCCCCTGGGTATCCTGACACCTTGGCACTTTATGTCTTTGCGAGGATAGGTGCTTACTCACTGAGGCCAGAAAAGGCAGCCCAGCTAGAAGAACACTTCCCTCCTACAGGCAACAGCTTTTGGAATAGGCCTCATCCTAGTCGTTCAGGACCCACATGAAGACCAAGCTGCACATCTACTACATATGTGTGAGGAAACTTATGTACAGCCTGTGTTTGTTCTTTGGTTGGTGGTTCACACTCTGAAATCCCCAAAGATTCCAGGCTAGTTGACTCTATTGGTCTTCCTGTGAAGTCCCTATCCCCTTCGCATTCTGCAATCCTTCATTCTATTCTTTTATAAGAGTCCCCAAGGTCCATCCACTGTAGGGCTGTGGGTGTCTGTATCTGTCTGAGTCAGACGGTGGGTATAGCCCCTTCGAGGACAGTGATGCTATACTCCTGTCTGTAAATACAACAGAGTATCATTAACAGTGCTAGGGATTGGTGCTTGCCTATGAGATGGATCTCAAGTTTTGCCAGTTAATAGTTGGCCATTCTTTAAGTCTCTGCCCCATCCCTCTCCCTGCATTACTTGTCAACAGGATCAAATTTGAGTTGAAAGTTTTGTGGGTGGGTTGGTGTCTCTATTGTTCCATTGGGGTTCCTACCTGGCTACAGGAAATAGCCTCTTCAGATTCCTTTCTTCAATGTAGCGAGGCACAGATATTACCGTTGATTTTTATCCCAGGTCTCTGTCTTGTTCTGGAGATCCCCCCTTAGTTACAGCTTTCCGTTCATTTTCATGGCCATCTAGCCATCTCTCCTGTCCTTCCTCACCTGATCCTGACCCCTCCCACAATCCTCTCTGCATCACTCTACCTTCTTCTCTCCGTTTCCTACAACTATTTTATTCCCATTTCTAAGTGAGATTCAAGCTTCCTTGCTTGGGCTCTCCTTTTCATTTGGCTTCTTTGGGTCTGTGGAGTGGATTTTAAGGCTAATATCTACTTGTAAGTGAGTGTATACTATGCATGGAGGAAAGGAATTTTCAATGGCACAGAAATATTTGTTTCATAGAAACAAATATGTTTCTTCATAAGTATGATCACTGATAAGCTGTCCATACTCCAGCGGATGACCTTCCATACATGTGTGTGTAGACTACACAAATAGGAACCAATAGGATATTGAAAGGAAAAAGTAGAAAACATAAAATGAGAAAATACCTTACATTGCCCACCTTTGCCTGTGGTCCTTGTTGTTATTCTCCACTATGATTTTCTTGATATTAGAAAGATAACCTGATAAATTCACTCTCTCCACTATTTTCTTCTCATTTCTCCTTGCGAATTTTCTGTTCCTAAGAGAAAGCTCTGACCATGGCCCATCTGTTTCTTTTCCTCTCTTCTCTACACTCCTCCAGATACCTCTTCCTGTTCTCTTTCTTTTACCTACAATAACATTCTCCCCCCAAATACATTCTATACATATATGAATTTTTCAAATAATAAATAAAAATATTTTATCCTTAATTGTTTTCATGTAGTATACTTTGGTTATATTTTCCCTCCCCAAACTCCTCATAGATCAGTTCCATTGCCCTACTACATTGCCCTACATACAACTTCATATTTTTCTGTATGTGTCTCAAAAACCAACAAAAGCAAAAACAGTAACAAAATGAATGTCAAAGTAAATAAAAACCCAATAAGACAAAAATATGCCAAACAAATATTAAAAGCATGTATGGCATGCACACACAGACTCACTCTCTGCCCCCACCTCTCTGCCTCTCTCTCTCTCTCTCTCTCTCTATCTATATATATATATATATATATATATATATATATATATATATATGTGTATGTGTGTGTGTGTGTGTGTGTGTGTGTGTGTGTGTGTGTGTGTGTATGTGTGTGTTGAAAAACAAAACCTATCAAACCATGAAGGCCAGTTTGGGTTGGCAAACTGCTCCTGGGCCTGAGACCTGTAATGGAGTGTGGTTGATATACATAGTGAGACTCCATTTGCAGGTTATTAATGTTCCCTTTCGTAGTAGGTCTCATTTGCAAATACCTTATTTGGTAGGAGTGGGACTTAGTTTACTTCTTTTTGATGTTGAGATTCTGTCAGGATTGAAGCTGTGTAGTGTTATGTGTGCTGATATCTTCTTTGTGAGTTCATATGTGTATCAATCCTATTGTCTCTAAAAGACACCGTTTTTTTTTAAAATCTATTACCATCTATGAGTCTTATAATCTCTCTGTTTCCTTTTCTGCACAGATCCCTGAGACCGCAGTGGAGGGGGTTGATGAAGACATTCCATTTTGCATTGTGCACTCCAAAGTCGTTCACTCTCTGTGGATTGCCCAGTTTGGGGACTTTATGTAAGTAACAATCTACTGAAAGAAGAAGCTTCTTTCTTGAAAGTTGGGTAATACTCTGATTTATGGTACAGCAGCAGTATGTCATCAAGAATCATTTAATTGCTTTATTCCCTTAGCAGAATAATTGTAGTAAGGTCCTTAACCTAAGGACCATGACCTACCTAGTCTCTGATTCTTGGCCATTTTGGAAGTGTTCATGTTCTGTATGATTTCCATCCCATAGAGTGAGTTTTAAATCCAATCGAAAAGTAGTTATGTAGTTCCATAATATTTTTGGCACTATTGCACTAAAGTATCTTATAGCATGTAACTATAATAGGACCAGAGATATCTGGGTGAGAGTGATTATCATTTCTGTCCTATGGAAGTATGCAACATACCTTCCAACACTCTGAATGCTAGTCAATAAGGGTGAAACTTCTAACAGCTCAAATTCTACATATTTTATGACATAAGTTAGTTGTGTCTTCAACAATAGGGACTTACCATTAGGTTGTAGAGGATAACTAATATCCATAACTATTACCTTTGGGGATGGAGGGTATATGGTACCATTTTAGACGATCATTCAACAAGACAAACAAATTCCTGGCACTGACAGTTTTACTTGATGGCATAAGATGTCTAATTGGGTCATTATTCTATAGTATTATTTGAAGAGAAATAATTATTAGAATAATTTTTAACTGTTGTGTCTTCCTTATATTTATTTTCCCATTTATTTTTCTTAACTACATTTAAGAAGAAATTAAAGGGCATTGCCCAGAAATTTGTCCATGAGAGTTTTTATACATGTATTCCTACAAGGTATGACATTCTCATAAAGTTTACACCTAGCTCTCTGACTGTGTTGTGAAGAGAAGAAACACAGATGGAATAAGCCACCTCACAAGTGACACATTCCATTTGTGTTCTCTGTAGAGGCTGAACTGAAAGGGCCTTCTCCTTGATTTGGTCTTCTTTACCTGTTTTCTCACTTGGTTCACAATAGCGTGTCTGGAACATGGTAGTGTTTGTTTTTCACACTGCAAGGCTGTGTATCACTTTATACATCTACTGATGGAAATCTAACTACAAAATATCACCCCAGTGTTAACTACCCATGATTCAACAAATTTGCCATGGAGTTAATTTTTTCACTTCATTTTGCTGATTGACTTATACCAGAAGTTACTATTAGGAAAAAAGTTTTAAAAAGTGGCAACATTTTTAACAGTCCATTAAAAATGTGACTCTTAAGTATTTACCATTTTTAATTACTTAATATGCCATTTTGCTTTGAATTATTTTGATACCACCTTAAATTTCAGACTCAGCTCAGTATGTTCCTGAAGCTTGCACTCCAGTGGGAGAATAACAGTCAGTACCCTGGATAGCTATGATCCAATATTAGGTTTGATTTGTTCACTTGAAATGAAATAATTTTTGCCTTTATGAAAGTAACTGATGAGTCTAGTGGGATAATATGAGAGACACTGAGAAGAGAGACCAAACTTTATGTTTCTCTTTTCTAATGATGGTTTTTGTGTGCCCAAGCATTAAGTCTATTCAATGGGTAGAAGGTAGCTTGCTTAAAGGAAAGCAACGGTCTCTTCCAGGAGGAAATTCCTACAAAAAGGAAGTTAAAATAGTCTGACTTTTAGCTTTATTACAATTTTAAACAATCTGCAGTTCATGTGTCTTTTATTGCCTGGCCCAACACATCTCTTTTCCTTGTTTTGTATGTCCTTGCTCTTCCCCAAAGCAACGGCAGTTTGGTCTTCAATTTGTAACGAAGAAATTAGCTACAAACTTTGCATGATCACAGACAGTTTTATAAGCCCCCAAAAACTATTAGGTTGCCCTTGGCTTGACAATGTGTGTCAGATCTTAGGTAGGGTTAAAAGGTTCAAGTGAATTTTATGTCTTCTCATTATTTTGGTAGGGTGAGGACAGTATTTTTAGCACTTTCCCTAATGATCAAATAAATGTGACATTTTTATGCATAGAGTTTCTTACCACTGGCCTGGTTTGAAATAACTTTTACTCTTAAGGACTTTGTTACTGTCTTTCTGGATTCCTCATCCCCACAAAGACTGTCTGAGGCTTGAAGAAGAATAGAAATGATGAATTGGAGATTACATGAAAATATGGCTAGGACATTAAATATTTTAAGTGTTTTCTTTTTCTTTTTTTCTTTTTTGGAGAAGCATAGCTTTTGGCACTTTCTGCCCACATGTAACAGTAAAATTAGATAGTCAGTATTTTAATCATGAAAATGTTTGATGGTGACTAATGGAAACATAAATAGCTGGATTCAGTTATAAATCCTGCCCTGTCTGCAAAGTCCGGGGAAGGGCCTAAAAGTTGTGGCAACTATTCTCAATTGTTCTTTTTCCTTCAACTACACTAAGAAATGTATCTTCTCTCTACCATTCAATTTTCTATATTCCTTACCCATGTACTCCTCTCTGCCCTTCTCTTCTGTAAGTAGCTGTGAGGAAGGCCTTTTTTGTCTTTTGTCTTCTGCAGGAAGTCTGTCTCAGGGCTTTAAACAGGATAAACACATACTTGGCCATCAAGCTTAATTCTCAGTCCTGGAGAACATCTTAGTATTCTCCCTGGGAGCTTTCTACAGACTAGGCATAACTGTGAAGTAAAACTCCATGTTATCTTTGATTTGGGACTTTAGGTCAGGTGTCATTTTAATAAGTGTTTGTTTTGCTTTGGATTTGATTGACCATCATACATTTACACTGCAGGTCATGGGCATAAAAAAAGTACCCTAACCTCTCAAATAAAATTGTCTGTCCAAAAAATATTAAAATTAAAAGAAATTAAAACTTGAAATTTCATGGAGAGATTAGGCTTGGATAAGTAACATGATAAAAGTCAAGTCTCTATGTCCAGGCCTCTGGATTTTAAAACATAATCTCAACAAGAGAATCTTATCCAGATCAATGCAATTCATCAAAGAAAATGAAAATGATTTCTATGCTAACAGCTGTATTGTAATTTCTTTTCATAGAGTATAAGAAGCTCATGATAGCTATCAGGAAGTCTATCCTTGCTCTTTTATGTTTTAATTATTGATTCAAGGTTTTTTTCTTACTTAAAAATTGGACAGCACATTTGTTGCGATTAGCATTTTCCTACCTAAGTTTGTTGACAAGAGCACACTCTGACACTTAAGGAGAGAGGTTTGCCCTTAAGATGGAAAAGCTAAGTTTGACTACTCTTCTCCAAGGATAAAATCGCTCATTCAAATGGGCCTTTTCACCGCAGACTTGCTTTTATTTTATTATAGTACCAAAGTTTGGTCTTCTTGGAGCTCAGATTATACTAAGAAAATGTACAATTAGTGATGGTCTTCTTGAAGCTCAGAAATGTACAGTTAGTGATAAACAGAACCACTTCCTCTGCAGAGCTAATGTAAGTCATGAATCAAACAGCAACTTGCTACTCCAGCCTGTCTCAGATCCTCTGAATTCACAGCACAAAGTGTCTTAGCTTTCCAGGATGTCCCCTTTCAGTAATTCATTGTGTAACAGAAGGGGAAATTCCAAAGAAACAATAGAAGAATTTCTTTCATTGACAAGAAGGGAGGTATCCAAAAGGGTCAGGAAGATTACTTTCAAGAAGAACAACACATAAGGAAAGAGAAATAGAAACAAAATAAAGCCCAGCCCACAAAAAGAATTGATGTTCTATTTCCCCAGGCTGACCTTCAAGCCCTCATTGCTTTTTAGAGAAAAAGGAAAGAGAAATTAGAAAAATTCTGTGAAGGAAAAAAACAAAACTAATAAAGCAGCTTGATAATTGTCCTCTGCCCATCAAAGTGACGATAGCCTGGGGTTGCTGATACGTATTTGATGTGTGTAGTTTTCTGAAAAACAAGGAAATCCTGTTCTAGTAAGAAATTACCAGTAGCTGTAGTTCTAGGAAACTAAACAACATTGCCTAAATGATTCTGTATCACATTACTGAAGACTTAGATATTTTCAACCACATTAATAGTATTTATCATGAAGTTCTTAAATTCTAGAGTGATGGTCTATATTTTAAGGATTTTTGAACTTTTTCGTTTGCACCTATTTCCTCATAATCATACCAGTTAATACTTAATAATATATAGTTAAATCACAATAGGCCAGTGGACTAACTAGAAAGGTGAGGAAATAATTTTATGTTGAACAGACATAAAAGCAACTTGAGAATGATTTACTCTAGACAATCCTAGTTAGCTCTTTTTCTTTTTGACAGTGACAGTAGCAGAAATTAAAGAAGTCAGAGCATGGCTCTCCCATTTCATGGTAAAATTAATTAAATTTTATCTTCAATCTAGTAATAAATGTCACAACCAGGCTTTTTTTTATAATCTGAAAGTAGTTTACTGTGTCTCTCCTATATTTTCAGTTCACATTGATTGATACTAGGAGGCACAAGTTATTGAACATAATTGAAATGGAGATTATTATTAGTCCTTGATTAATGTTTTGCTAATAACCCAAGTTAATTTCTCACATACAAGTCCCTTTAAAAAGTGAGCTCATTGTGAAAAAACATCTCTTACTGATCTTTTGACTGCCATCTACTTCTGAATATGAAAAGACTTCCACATTTATCTTTCTATTCTGTTCTCTAGGTCTTCCATCCCCAGGATTCCCTCAGTTTGTGTTTGCTTTATGGATTCTATTTCCATTTCCAGTTCTTGAACAGTTTTATTTATTTATTTATTTCCTTCACCTGCTCAATTGAGGCTTCCTGTATTACTCAAAGGGATTTACTTGTTTTCTTTTTAAAGGCCTCTAACTATTTGGTTGCATTTTTCTGTGTTTCTTTACAGGGTTTATTCATTTCACCCTTAAAGGCCTCTATCATCTCTATAAAATTGGATTAATGGCCATTTCTTCCTGCTTTGGTTGCATTGGAATATCCAGAGCTCGCTGGAGTAGGTTAGCTATGCTCTGAAGGTCTTATATGCCCTGTTTTTGTGATTGTGTTCATTAGAGAACCTTTAGCCATATGGATGGCTTTATTATCTGGATGTTTCCCATGTAGTAGGTATTAGGAAGGGATAACCTCAATGATTCTTTGTGGTAGACCTCTGATAGGTAGCCTTTGACTGTATGGTACCACATCCACAGGTCTGATGAAGGTGGAAAGAGAGCTGTACAGGTATTTGAGGTCTGCCAGGAATAGCAGGCAGCTCAGAAAAACTGGGGGGTGCCCCAGAGGACTTGGCAGGCAGGGAAAGTGGGTGCAATGGAGAGTCTAACCTGTATGCTTCCAGAACTGCAGGTCTGATGAACAGGAACAGGAAGAGAAACGACAAATGTAAACATCACCGATAGACTAAAAGAGATGGAAGGGAGAATCCCAGGCATAGAAGATACAATAGAAAGAATTTATCTATCATTCAAAGAAAATGTTAAACCAAAAAATTCCTGGCATAAAACATTCAGAAATCTGGGCTACCAAGAAAAGATCTAACATAAGAATGATAGTATTAAAAGAAGGTGAAGAATCTTTGCTCCAAGGACCAGAAAGTATTTTCAACAAAATCATAGAAGAAAATTACTTTCCTATCCTAAAGAATGAGACACCTCATATAGGAAGCTATAGAACACCATATAGAAAATCCATCAATGTAATTCACCATACAAACAAACTGAAAGAAAAAAAAATCTCATGATCATCTCATTAGATAATAAAAAGCCTTCTACAAAATTTAACACCTCTTCATATTAAAAGTCTTGGATAAGTCTCTCCCTCTCTCTTCAGTATAGTACTTGAAGTTCCAGCTATAAGAATAAGACAAGTAAAGGAGATCAGGGGCTCTCCTGAAAGGAGATTGAAAGGACAAAGTCAATGTATTACTATTTGCAGATGATATACTATGTGATGTAATATTATATACATAAGTGACCCCAAAAATTCTATCAGAGATCCCCTACAACTGATAAACACCTTCTGTAGAGTAGCTTGATAAAATATTAACTAAAACAAAACAAAACAAAATATTAGTAGCCTTCCTTTATTCAAATGACAAACAAGACAAGGAGGAAACAAGGGAAACAACACTCTTTACAGTAGCCATAAATCATATAAAATATCTTGGTGAAACTCTAACCAAACAAGTGAAAGAACTATATTGCAAGAACTTCAAGTCACTGAAGAAAGAAATTGAAGAAGAGATCAGAAGATGGAAAGATCTCCCATGCTCATCGATTAGTGGAACTAACAGTGAAAATGGCCAACTTACCCAAAGCAATTTACAGATTCAATAAAATTTTCCCATCAAAATCTCAACACAATTCTTTACTGACCTTGACAGAGTAATTCTCAACTTCATATGGAAAAACCAACCAACCAACAAAAATACAGCATAGCTAAAACAATTCTGAACAATAAAAGTAGGTCTAGTGGTATCACCATGTTTGACCTCAAACTGGATTACAGAGCAGTAGTGACAAAAAATGCATGGTATTGGTATAAGAACAGAGCGATTGATCAATGCAATAGAATTGAAGACCCTGAAATAAACCCACACACCTATAGATACTTGATTCTTGACAAAGAAGGTAAAACTTTAGAATGGAATAAAGAAAACATCTTCAACAATTGATGCTAGTCTAACAGGATGTTTGCATATAGAAGAATGAAAATAGATCCATATCTACAAGCCTACACAAAAATCAGGTTCAAGTGGATTGTATACCTCAACATAAAACCAGATATATTAAATATAATAGAATAGAAAATGGTGAATAGCCTTGAACTTGCTGGTACAGGAGACAACTTCCTGAACAAAAAGCTGTTCAGACTCTAACATCAACATTTGATAAATGGGACCTCATGGAACTGAAAAGTTTCTGTAAGGCAAAGGACATTGTCAATAGGACAAAACAGCAACATACAGATTGGGAAAGTGTCCTTGCCAACCTGCATCTGACAGAGGGCTAATATCCAAAATTTATAAAGAACTCAAGAAATTAGACACCAACAACTCAAATAACTCAATTAAAAGTAGAATACAGAGCTACACAGAGAATTCTCTATAGAGGAATCTTGAATGGCCAAGAAGCATTTAAAGAAATATTCAAAGTTCTTAATCATCAAGGAATGCAAATCAAAGCAATTCGGAGATTCCAACTTACACCTGGCTAAGATGTAGAACTCAAGTGACAGCACATTCTGGCCAGGAGTAGAGCAGGGAGAAGACTTCTTCATTGCTAGTGGGAGTGAAAACTTGTACATCCACTTTGGAAATCAATTTGACAGTTTTGCAGAAAACTGTGAATAGTTCTACCTCAAGATCCAGCTATACCACTCCTGGGCATATATCCAAAGATGCTTCACCATTCTAGAAGGACATTTGCTCAACTATGTTCACTGTAGATTTGTTCGTAAAGTCCCTATAATAAATGGATAAAGAAAATGTGATACTCAATCGAATACTATTCAGTTATCAAAAACAAAGAGATTATGAATTTTGCAGACAAATGAATGGAGCTTGAGAATATTATCTTGAATGAGGTAACCCAGACCCTAAAGAACATGCATGCTATGTATTCACTTATACATGGAGATTAGCCATAAAATACCCATGCTATACTCCACAGACCCAAAGGAGTTAAACAAGAAGGAAGGCCCAAGCAAGGAGGTTTGAATAACATTTAGAAGGGTTATTAAAATATTTGTAGGAAGCAGAGTGAGGGAGGAAACTGAGTGAGAGTAGGGATGGAGGTGGGGAATTGGGGGAGTGTTCAGGATATGGTGTGGGGGAGACAGAAGAGATGGCCAGATGGCCAGAAAATGAGTAGAATCTGATGCTTGCAGGGCTTAGGGAAAGTCTAGAGTATTTACCAAGGCCCTGGGATAGGGTAGGTCCTCTAGAATCAATGGGGGTGACTTTAGCTGAGACTTGTAGCACTGGGGATATAGAACCTGAAGAGGCCACCTCCTGCAGCCTGCAGGAACCTCAGTGAAGCAATAGGGGCACTGACCCACCCACAAAACTTTCAATTCAAAAATTAGCTATAACAAATACAGGAATGGTGGATGGAATAGAGATTGTGGGAACTAGCCCATCCAGAGACCCATCCCATGGGAAAGCACGGATTCCTGATACTATTGATGATATTTTGTTATGCTTGCAGACAAGAGCTTAGCATGGTTGTTCTCTGAGAGGCTACACCTAACAGTTGACTCAGAGAGATGCGGTGACCCACAGCCAAACACTGGCTAGAGCTTGGACATTCTTACAGAAGAGTTGGGGGAAAGATTGAGGGCTCCAAAGGGAATAATAACTCCACAGGAAGACCAACAAAGTCAACTAACCCAGACCTTTGGGGGCTCTCAGAGACTACCAACAAACAAAGAGCATCCACAGGTTGGAGCCCGTCCCCTTGCACATAGGTAGCAGATGTGCAGCTTTATGTGGGTCCCAAACAATGGGAATGGGGGCTATCCCTAAAGTTGCTGCCATATCTGTGGAACCTGTTCCCCTAACTTGACTGTCTTGTCTGTCCTCAGTGGAAGAAGCACCTATCCCAGAATAGACTATTTGTACTGGGGTCGGGGATACCTGGGGTGGGGGTGGGGCAAAGGGGCAGGGAGATGGAGGGAAGAAATGTTGGGAAGAAGGACAGGGATCAGGATGTAAACTGAATAAACATCAAATAATAAGAAATGCAAATAATTTTTATATTAAAATTTATCTTTCTATTTGCAATTTACTAGTTTGTCTGAGGAGCTTTGCAGTTGATTGTGGTTTTTATAACTCAGCCCTTTAGGGAAGAAAAATATTTTCTATCTAGTGTGATATTCCTCCAGGTAACTAGTTAACAGTCATCAAATAAAGACTCAAAGAGGCTAGGGTTGAGGTTGTGGCTCAGTGAAATAAGAGAATTCCAGAGGTTTTCTCGTTCAAGAGAGACTGTCTCAAAAACTAAAGTAAGGAGAGACTGAGGAAGATATCAGCATTGTATTCTGGCCTAAACATACATAAGCACCCCCTAAAACACACACACACACACACACACACACACACACACACACACACACACACACACACACACACCATTGCTATCACCATCATCACCATCAACAAGAGTGATCTATGGTAGAAAGAAGACTATGTCAGAAATGGAAATGTTGGTCGTAAGTTTGTGGAAATGATATGTCATGAAAATACCCAACATGGAATTTCCCAAGAAATAAAGAACCAAAGGAGTTATATAGGAGTTATATAACGCAGACAGCTGAACTTGTGATTTGTCATGTGGTAGTCTCACATGTCTTGAGGAACTCAAACTCATCTTTACACTTCCCTCCATTGTCTCCTTTCTTGACCCTCTACCCATCCTCACAATATCACGGGCCACCCTGGTGTTGGTTGCTTGAGGAGAAAAACCAATCCTGTCAGATAGCAGGGATGGCACGAGTGACTGCCCTTGAACTAGGTGGGTTTCATTTGTCAAGGTCAAACTCTTTACTTCAGGTGCCCCAGTGAGAAGTAGATTCAGTCTTCTACAGAGAAAGAGGATGGTACAGAGCTGTATGAAAAAACCCTGAGTCCTGAGGCAGGACTCCTGGTTGGCACAGCAAAATGTCTCTCTCAGACAGGTTATAGGTCAAAAGACCATGGTCTCTGGTTGTCTGTCTAATTCCTCTTTCTAATCCCTGTCTGTAATTTCAATGAATTTCATCCCTACAAGGGATGATTTAGTTTCTGGTTGTAGAGCTCCAAGGGTAACCTTTGTAAGGGCAAGATAATCTAACCATGGTCCCTGAGCATAAACCTGATTTTCACATTTTCTTTCCCAACCTATCAAAGTGGAACTTTTGTAAAGAGTAATAATTATTCAGAGATAATTTTTACTTAAAGCTTATTAAAGGGTTTGATTTTTTCGCCCTCTTAGTTTCCTACCTTGTTTGTCATGGCTTTGGTCCTTCTTTCAAGCCTCACATCTTTTCTTAGAGGAAAACCATAAAGAGCCCCTGATGTGGCACTTCATCTACCCTTTCATCCTGTCTTCTTTGTGGTGTTTTAAGAGAAGAATAGCTTATAATTTATCAAAAGAAGGCAGGTCAGCCTTCCCGCGGGGCTGCCATACTGCTGGGAATCTGTGTCCCATTCCTTCCTCCCTACACTTTCACCCCGTCATCATAAAGCAACAAGCCCACCGTACTGGGTACACCTGGTGGGCAGAACTGCCGAAGAGTCATAGCTTGAGGGCTTGGAATGGTATTTCTTTTCAATAACGAATCACAATGGGGGATACGTTTACTCCTTGCTTCCTGCAGCTTGATTTCAATCTGCTTGACTAAACTCTGCAGTGTATTCTTGCTGTTCATCTGCCTGGTCCATGAATTGGATCTTGGAGAGGAACTGTTATTCACTTCCTGGCCTCTCATGGCTATGCTTCTGCCTCTCATTCTTTCAGTCCACTGGGGACCACTCTTCTCTTTTCCACACAGGTCCCTCTCATTCCCACAGCTTGGATCCTCTTCTGTATTACTGTTCTAAAACTTAGGTTTTTTTCCTGGCATGGTTAGTCCCTATCAGACCTCACCACTTGGGCATGTATTAGCTCCTTTAAGCATCACTTAGCTAATAGGGAACTAGATACCACTGCACTCTATTAACCTCCTGTATGAATGCTTCTCCTGAGTCGTCCTTAATGAATGGGATGAACGGTTAGACAGATGGATGGATACTTGTGCAGACAGAGATACAGAGATCAAGAAAAATATATGATATTTTGTTTTGTGTTTTGAATGTGGTTCTTTCTTGCAGAGACTTTTGTGGAAATTTAACCAATGTTATGAATGTATTACGGATCTGGATTAGTGGGTTCATAGTACATGCCAAAAATAGGCTTGTTATAAAAACCATCTTGCTTATTCCTCTCGCTCTGTCCCCGTATATTCCCAAATGAAGCCCTGTGTATCTCAGGACTTCTTTGGGGAAAAGGCCATTTCTAGCTATGATCCCACAGCAATAGACCGTAAAGAAATCCAGATAAAGACATCACAAGATGGAAAGATTTTCTAAGGTCCTGAGTTGGAAGAGTCAGTATGAACATGGCTATTGAACCCAAAACAATGTGTAGATTCAATGCAATTCTTTTTTACAATGGATAAAGCAATCACAAATTTAATATGGGAACACAAAAGATAGACAAGGAAATGCTGAGAAATAAGAATACAATACTGGAATGAACTCTCAAAGTAAAACAACCTGTGGCTTTCACTACGGTAGTTACAAAAGCATTTCCAGCCCTGCAGATTATTTTTAAAAAGATAAAAGGAGAATAATTCACACCACAGAACCACAGTAATGGACACAGCATGGCAATGGTACAAAACCAGACATGCAGACCACCAGGAGAGAAAAGAGGACACGGCTGTCCACTCACATAGCTATAGACATGTGAGTTTTAACAAAGCACCAAAACACGTAGAAAACAAGTCAGCTTCTTCAACAAAGGATGCTTGGAAACCTGGATAGCTAAATGTACAAGAAAGAACATATGTTCATCTCTCCATTTATACAAAGAGCAATTGGATTGAAGACCCTAATATTATGGTCTGAAACTCTGAAACAATTAGGAGAATAAGGTGGGGGGAAAACTTCAAGAAACAGTTATGGCTAAGGAGTCTCTGAATAGGACTCCGGTTGCTCAGGTGATAAGGTGTTGTGACAGGCTTTATTTCTCGCTTAGCTAGGATAGAGCATTCGTTACTAGTAATTATAAAAATAAAGACAAATTACATAATTGATAATAGGTGATAGATAATAGAAACATGCTACATAGACGATAGGTAAATGATAGATAGATGATAGACTGATACAGATAGATAATAGAGACAGAGAAACAGACAGATAGACAAAGGTATCATACTTCCTTCTCAGTCCCATTCACAGTTTAACATGATCTTGCTTCAGGCCTCTGTCTCACAATGCCTTGAAAGAACTATTCTTATAAAACTGTGTTTCCTATTGTTGAATCCGATGTTCACTTTGTCAGTTATTTCCAGTTAGTTTATTCAGACGCTGAGGGGCTTCTGTGACAGCTGACCATACATTTACTCTTAAGACCCCTTATTATTTCCGGATTTTTCTTCTGCTTCACTGGATTCTTCTCCCACTTTGCTTTTATTGTTCTTTCTTGTCTTTTCAAACTAAATGTCAGAGAGAGGTTCATGACCCCCTTTTCCTCTCTGACAGCTCTGCCTTCCTGGGGAACCTCATCCATGTGCATATCTCTGAGAAGTCCTTAGGAAGATGACTAATTGTTTATATGTGCAGCCGAGACTTCTCTTATAAGCTGCGGATCATGTTTCAGCTGCTCCCATGACATCTTCCCTGAGCCGACTCATCTATGGCACACGTTTAGCGCAGACAAAGGAAAATGCCCAGCATAAGTAGCAAGAAATGAATGAGCAAATAGAATGACAGTATTTTGCCTTCTGAGCTCCAGTGCACAGCACTTCATCCCTGCCGTGACTTTAACTCCAAATCTTCCAGAAATTCCAAGTCCCTCGTTTCCCTTTATTCTGTATACAGAACGCAGTATATTCCATTATGGATTCTATCCAGTACACTCACCTTTCTCTATCTCCCTCACTGGGTACCATATTCTAAGAGACCATGATGATCTCTATTTGGAACAGATTGCCGACAAACTGCCTCGACAGGTGAAAGTATTAAGTGGTCAAGCCTGACAACCCAACTTCAATCCTTAGATCTCATGGATGATGGAGAGAGCAGACTCCTTCAAGTTGTCCTATGATCTCCACACTCATACCTTGGCATGCATACCCTTGAATACACAAAGCATGCCGCTCAGACACACACACGCACACACACACACAAACACACACACACACACACACACACACACACACACACACGCACACACACACACACGCCCACACTCGCAAGTATAATGATGGTGGCAATAATAAGTTAAAATTGACTCCTTATTTTGTTTCCAAGTGGCACCTAGTTGCATCAATCACTTATTAATTCACATAATCTATACTTATGAGGTGAACCTTTTGTTTTTACCTTACAAAGTCTTGTGCAGAACTGTCTTTTTTATTGATTGTTTTATTTATTTACATTTCAAATGTCATCCCCCTTCCTGGTCTCCCTTCAGCAAATATCCCAGCCCAGATCCCTTTCCCACTGTCTCTAAGAGGGTACTTACCCACCTACCTACTCACTCCTGCCTCACCCCTCTAGACTCTCCCTTGGCTGGGGCAAAAAGCCTCCACAGGACCAAGTGCCCAAATGCAGCAGTAAGTCACCAAGTAAGCAAGTATCACCTAGTGTACACCAAGGAATCGATAGCTCAGTGGATGTTTGTAAAAATGGGAAAGAATGACAGATAGTGATAGATTAAAAGCTATGGCTTGGATACATGTGTAGAAGACACTGAAACATCTCTGATAATGAAATAAAAGAGAGGCCAATGGTCATAGAGAGAATGAAAGTTCTGAACAAGGACCATAACACATGTTGTCACTCTTCTTAAGTCAACTTACTTCCCACCAGGCATTGCATGCAATATCTGAGCCTATCTCGAAAAGGTTACCTGAAAAGGACATTTCATTCTTTCCATTGTTTCCCACTGTGCATAGTTTGGTCCAAAGACATTCTTGCTCCCTGCAATATAACATGCGCCAGTTGCCAAACCTTTACATGGGCTCATCTCTCTACTGTTATACTGTATCTCTCTCTTTTTCCATCTTCTTCCTCATCTCATCTTCTTGGCTCTGAAATGCCCTTGTCAATACTTCAGGTGTGATTTCAGGGTGCTATGGTTTTTTGTCTTTGTTTCTGATCATTACCAATTAACTTCCTCTTCGTATGCAGGCATTGCTCTCTCTCTCTCTCTCTCTCTCTCTCTCTCGTATCTAGTACATTGATAGATGATCAGTCTTGACTGTTACAGATGACATTCGAGAATTTCCTTATTCCCTTACATGGCGATTTTCATGCTGGCATTCCTGTGATTTTTCTATTGGACAGCCTATAAGGGTAGCATACTGGAGAAGTCAGGAAAGGCCACTTGCAGCAAAGGGAAGAGGTAGAGCCACACTAGAGGATTACAGATCCATAGTGCTAATGCCTGGGGTCTCTTAGGGTCAGTGTTCATGAAGCTTTGCTCTTTGGATATCATGAGTTCTGTTTCCTTACATCTCTCTCTTTCCTGTGACCCTGACTGGGGGCTTATCACACAAAAGTCTATTTCTCTAAAATGACATCTTTGTTCAGGACACTGCATCAGCCCCTGTTTCAGCACAGATGAACATTTCCTGAGGCTAGAGCATAGATGCCCACTGGTAGCTGCAGCCTCACAGTCACACATAGCACACGAACAATGTATCTTGCGATGATTTGAGCCATCTTGTTCTTCCTGAACCTTTGCTTTCCTCCCTTGTCTTCCCCATCTCTCTATTGCTTCTTGCTGGTGATGGAAATAATTGATGGCAAGGCTATGGAGTGACCTGAAGACCTGCCATTTCTACCCCAGCATCTTTCTCCTCCATAAACCTGCCGTGCTCAGGCAAGTGGGGGTCAGGGAGATCACATGATTTAGAATGGCAGTCTTGCTGGAGGAGTCTGCAAAGATCAACAGCCTCACCCTAATCTTTTAGTCTGCTTCTAATGGTCTTTGTTCCTATTTTATTTGTGTCTTATATCAGCTACTTCAGATAACTTTTGGAAGCAGATGTGGTAAAAATAAGCAATAAAACGCAAGGCCATCTAGCAACCACATCAGTGTAAAATCATTTTGGATTTGTCAGTTGTTTTTCTAACAAAGGCTGTACTTAATGGAATGTTCTATCATTTTAGTCACCATTAAACCACAAACTGTACACCTTAAAAGCAAATGAAAAGTCACGATAGATTTGGTAGCAAGTTTGAACAGATGTGCTTTCACAAGGAATGGAGTCTGTACTTCAACAAGCACCTTTAAAGGAAGTGGTTTTCTTACAAAGATTTCAGCCAAGGGGAAAAATGCTCTAATCGTTGGCAATATTTTTGTAGTATAAAGTAGAAACTGGATATATTTTTATGACATCCTTGGTAATACCATCTATCTCTGTGTTATGAATCATATCAAACATCCAAGATTGAAAGTGCGATTGCAGGAAATACATAAATCATCTATATTTAGTTTAATACAGATTATTCCCACCCCAACAATAATTGCCATTTACGATATACGTTTTTCATACATAGCTCATTTTAATAGTCAGAATATCAGGCAATAAACACCAGCAGTTTTCTTTAATTACTATCCTATATTTTGAATGAGTTCCTATTAAGAAAAAGCTTTTTGTGTGTTGAAAGATCTACAAGCATTTGTTGAACTTAAACCATTAAGTGGTGGGAATAATAACAGTTTTAATTTTAGTTCTCAGGGAGAAAAAACAATAAATGTCTGCAATCACTACGACTAGTAATTGGCCAGTTGGGTTTTGGGGGATAGAATTCTCTTCTTTCCAGTGTTTCTAATTGTGATTTTTTTTTCTTTTTGTAAGTGAACATTAGGCAATAGCAGATGCCAAGAGTTCCTACTTTGGATGGTGGATTTTGAGCCTTTATTTATGGACCTACTCCATTTGTTTTACAGATTAAGAGCCAAGAAAATGTTCTCTTCTGATCTACTAAATAGCCCTTAGAGCACTCTGGAAGGGAACAGCACCGACCAGAGGGAGCCCTGGACAATGTGCAGCCTAGACTGGCTCTGTGTCTTCTATAAGACAAAGCAGCATAAGGGAGACCAGGGATACCTCAGGCCTGATTTATGCAAAGGAAGGAGTCTTCTTAGTGTCTCATAGAGACTGTGGACAGAAAACCGGAGTGAGCTGAATTACTCTTTATGAACTGAAGCAGGGGTCAGGAGCTCTTCTTTCTGGATTGCAGAATTACTGCAAAGTGGCTTGTGGAAATTCATGTCAACTGGCCTTCAGACGGGTGACTGAAATATGTATTTGAAGCTGCTAGGAGTACTGCCCTGGTGGACTTCAGATGAAGCTATTGCTATAAATGATGGTTCCTTACTCCCAGGGCTTAGTGTCTGGAAAAACCATAGTATTTTCTGAAGAAGATGTCTTCAGGGAAATCTACAGCTGCAGCAGACACACAGAGATCTTCTGTCCTGGAAACAGCTTCTCTGACCAATGAACCCAGCTGATAGCCTTTGGTTGATTGAAAAGGATCAGTTAATGAACATCTAGGTTGAGTCCATCTCTGGGCTCTTGTGACTAGAGCAGAAATGAACGCGGGTATGCAAGTATCTTTGTGGTAGGATATAGATTCACTTGGGTATGCCCAACTGGGCATATGGTGTTGTATTTTTAGTTTTTTGAGGACCTTAGAAGTAGCTTGTAACGAGGCTACAGAGCTAGTTTCTATTACCTCAGTGGTGTGAAAGGGCACCTTCTTTGCCAACAACAATGAGAGCATTTGTTGTCACTTGGGTTTTTGACAATTCTTCTTTTGGCTGAGGTGGTATCCCTTTTGGACAAGGATGTTGCTTAGTTTAAAAAAATGTTTTAACTATTCTCTATTTCTCCTTTGGAGGACACTCCCCGAGGAGCTGCATAGTTCATGTCTTCATTACATAGTTGGTTTTTCTTCATTTTTAGTGTTTTCAGTTTCATTGGAAATATAGCCATGAAGATTTTCTCTTGCTCTGTGGAGTTCGTCCTCACTAGTTTGAGTTTCCTTTGATATACAGAAGCATTTTATTTTGCAAGAATTCATCCCTTGATTCTTGATCTTATTTCCTGGGCTACTGGGGTCCCATTTTTCAAAGTCTTTATTTATGCTTCTGTGTTTAAATGTCCTTTTCAGTTTTTTTTCTATAATAAATATGGAGTGTTGGATCTAATGTAGAAGTTCTTAATCCTTAGTTCAGGGTGAGAGCTAGGATCTAATCTCAGCCTTTTACATGTTCATATCCAGCTTTCTCAACACTACTCTTTGAAAATGCTAACTTTTATCCAGGCTACATCTTGGTATTTTAGTCAAAAATCAGGTAGCTCTAGTTCTGTGAACTCATATTTGTGCCCTCTAGTCTATTCATTTGATCAACATGTCTGTCTCTGTCTTTGTGCCAGTATCAGGTACCTTTTGTTATTATTGCTCTGTAGTTTAAGTTGACAGCAGAAAATGTGGTATCTTCGGCAGACTGATTTGTGTTCAGGATTATTTGACTGCTCTTGTTCTCTTAGACTCCTGTTCAGATGGTCTAGGCTCTTCACCTTCAGTCCATGGTATCATTAGAACTAACAGTCTACGTCTGGTTGGCAACCACAGGCAACATAAACAGCCTATTGTGTTTGGGGAGGGTTTTGTTTTGTTTTGTTTTGTTTTGTTTTTGTTTTTTTGGAAAATGCAGACCAACAATACTATTTATTTTCAAAAACTACAGCTGTGATTCTTTAAAGATATTATCCTTTCACAATTCCTTATACATAATATTTGTTCAAAGTCCCACATTATCCTCTTTTATCTCCCCATCAAAGTCCTTCATTCCATGTGCCCCTCCTAAATCATGATGTGCGTGAGTGCGTGCGTGTGTGTGTGTGTGTGTGTGTGTGTGTGTGTGTGTGTGTGTGATTTACTGCACTTAATAAAGTTGTGTTTATATTAACTTGGGTCAAGTTTACAAATATAAATACTGAAAAGGATTACTCAAAAAATTAGCAAGTGATAGCAAAATGTATAGAGACCCTTATTTTATCTGTTTAATGTTTTCATTGAAAAACTATTCACATTGGATCAATTCTATGTCTTCAGAAACGCACGTTTCAAATTTAGAGAGTGCTATCTAGTTAAAAATTAGAAAAAAATTATAGAATTTGTTCAAAATATTATTTAGTAATTGTTCAATTTTAAAAGCATTTTTGTATCATTATATTTATAAATAGGGACTGTACAAGTAAACCTGAACAGTAAATTTGAGATATCACTATCAATTGTTGGTTAATATTATTGAACAATAAACATGTATGCATAAATGTATGACAGAATATAAAGGTCATGTTAAGAGTATAGAGTGGTTTGTTCCTGAAAAATGGTCAGTGGTATAAGAGGAAAGTTTATTAAAAATGTGCAAATTGAAGATGCCGTCAGTCTTATTGTCATTATTGCGATCCCTGGCATAGTCATTTTGTAGGCAATGTTTGGCCGTTTAAGGGCCCTCTTCTTACCTTTCTTCGACTGTTTTCTGGAGGAGAAGGAACAATAAATATACAGTGAACTTAAAGGTCAGTCTGGTTGCCCAAAATAGTCAAGCACTTGAGACACGACAAAATAATGAGAAATCTTACACTGGTGAAAGACTTTCTGCTTTAAAACCATATATTAACTCATCCAGTGGCATTTTAAAGAAAATTCTTAACAAAATAATCTTTGGGAAATTAAGGATTTAATCTGGGTCCCTTATCAAGTGTTATTGTTTGCTGCTGTGAAGGTAAAGCCTATTTTTAGGTAATGGCAGGCTCACATGATTTTCCAAGGTGTGAGGACATTGTGAAATCCATCCAGGGAGGAAAATGGGACATGGAGAGACTAGAACACCAGTTGATAATAATTTTACCAAATTCCTTTGTGCTAAGTTTGTACATCAACCACGAAACCAAAACTTCTCCTTTGACGCTGTTAGGTTAGACAGCATTCATTGCCTAGCACTTCCTTTAGTACATCTTTTAAACATGTTTGTGAGAGATGTGTTTGTCCTATATAGGTCATAGAGAGCTTGGGCAGTACCCAGGGATGTATAGGATATTCACCTAAGATAGTGGCTTTGGAGACCAAAGTTCATACTGAACATTCATGTGAACATTGTACTCTCTGTGCTAAATCACATTTGTTTCATTAGAACACTGTTTTAAAGAACTTAGCAGTGGAAATCAAACCAAACTCCCAAAATTCACATAAATGTTCTTATTATGTGTTACATGTCTTTAAAACAGTACCAAGGACTTCCCAAGTCTGTGTATGTACCTCTGTCTACAATATGATCAGCATTTTTGATGGTCTTTATTCTGGAATGTCTGCTTTCAATTTGGGGAGTCAATAAATATAATTAACATTTATATTATATATCTTTATTTATGTGATATATAAATGCCTTGCACAGTATGTTAAAACTGATCCACAAAAAGGAGACACAACTGTGATTATGGTTTCTAAAATCAGACTTATATTTCCAGACCGCTGTTGCTATGGCAATGACAAAGGTATTCTTGTAATTCATCAAAAATGTATTTCATTCATAGAGTACTTACATTTCAGTACTGTGTGAGAAGATTAAAGGGGTTCAAGCATGTAAAACCCTTAGCACAGGTCCCACAGAAGAAACACATAATGAATGCTAATGCTCGTAATACTGATGCCTCCTTAATTCACCAAGGACCAACCGAACACTTCTGCATACTGCATGTTAGTTTAAACAATACCAAAAGAGAAGCCAGAATTAGACAGTACATTCTCCGATGGAATTTGCTCTTTTCTTAGTGATCAGGCTTTAAAAAAAAAGGTGAGAAAACAAAGCAAGCGGATAATTGGAAATGAGGATGTCACCAGAAAAATGGCAAATAGCTAAGCATTCCTCAGTTAATAGTCACCGAGGCCTAATCACGATGCACACATCATGTTGAACAGTATATGCTTTCTCTCATACACACTCCACAGCAGTCCTATCTGCAGATAGGGAAAGTGAGGAATAGGAAGTAATTTGCTGAACACCATGAGTTGGGAGCATAAGTATACCAGCATGACTTCTAGCTTATATCCTGTGATCTCACACATTTACTTTGCAAAGTAGTGAGTGAGAGCTCATCTCACAATGACTCAAAGACTCTTGATTAACAGTGCAGTCTTTCAATGCCTTGTTCTCTTGTGCTATACCAAATGCATAAACAGTTCCTATACTTGGAGTTCTAAGCCAGGTTTTCTGAACAATGGCAGCTGTGCCCTGGTAGATTTGAGATGCTCTGAGGCTGAGGTTATCTAAGTCCACTGAAGTCAGCAATAATTGATCTTTCTGCACTCCACACTAATAAAGTTAGGTCCAGTGTAGAAGGTAATTGATGCTATTCTCTAGCTTCTGAAATTAATTTGAACCAGATGCCCAAATTTAATATTTCCTGTGTTTTCCTCATTGGGTCATCTTCTCTGCATAGTTCAGATCTGCCTTGAGATGTCTACCTGGAATTATCATATTGTTTTAACAGTCCCTTCAAAATTTAAATCCAATGACAAAATTTACCTTCTGATAACAGCGTGCAAAACAAAGATTAGATCTAATGCTTACCTTGCTTCATCTATGAATGTTGACTATTTTCTGACCTATGTTCCATACATGGCTCATACTTCTCATCTCTGGGACGAAAATGGCTTCGTCTTATAACAGCTGTCTGGAGAGTTTATGTTTTTGTTTGTTTGGTTGGTTTGCTTTGCTTTTGCTGAAGGCAAGTCTCGTTGGGTAGCCTAAGATATTCCAGAATTCACTGTGTATCCCTAACTTCCTGTCTCAGTCTCCTGATTTCTAGTATTAGAGTGAGCTACTCTATCTAGGTATTCATTCAAGTTTTGAAATAAGTTGAGCTATAATTATGTTATAAATTTTGTAATTTTCATTATTAATACTCTGTCTGTCTTTCTCTCTTTCTCTCTCTCTCTCTCTCTCTCTCTCTCTCTCTCTCTCTCTCTCTCTCTCTCTCTGTGTATGCATGCTCATGTCAACCAAGCCTATGTGTAGATGTCATAAGACACCACTTGGGAGTTAGTTATTTCCTTCCTTTTGAGTCAGGGTCTTTCTTGTTTATACTGTGCTGCATACTCCAGGCTTCTGCCACACTCCATACACTTTTGGACAATTCTCCTGTCTCTGCCTCTACTCCTATAGGAATGCTGGGATGACAGATGAATGCCACCATGTTGGACATTTTGTCATGGGCTTCAGAGATCAAACTCAGGTCCTCAGGTTTTTGCTGCAATTGCTTATACCTGTTGAGCCATTTACCACCCTCTGTTCCCAGGTTTTTTGAATATGCCCCAATTTCCTGTCTTCTGGCTATGCTATTTTCTTTTCTCTAATAAGGATACATTTTTCAATTTCTATCCAGACTGTCAAATTTGAATTCAAATTTTACTCAATCCATTTATTGTGATCTACATTTAAGAGTCTCTCTGTAAATACATTGCTGGGTCATGCTCATGGTATCAGTAAATAAAAAAAAAAAAACAAAAAACAAGCAACTCTTTCATAGTCTCTAACATCATAATCTGTTAATCACAACTGTGACTTCATTAGGTTACCATACTGATAAGATTTTCTATGAGCTGGGGAGATGGCCCTCTGGACACAGGATTTGCGATATACAAGCAAGAAGACTTGAGTTCATATGCTCATAACACGAACACAGCTGGATATTACATCTGTAACCCCAGTTCTCTTCTTGGAAGATAGAAATAGAAACTGAAATTACCTGGAAAGCTTTCAGGTCACAAAGTCATACAAAAGACTGCCTTGGACATAGCAAAAGGTCAGAACAAATGCCTAAAGTTGTCTTTGACCTGCATATGTGTTCTGTGTCATATGTGTAGGTATGCTCACAGACATGAACATATGCAGACATACAGCATGCACACACATGTGCACATGCACACACACACAAACACACATATGCAAAATTTTGTTTGTTTTTTTAAAGGACTATCTCTTCAAACCCAACCCCCATCTTTTCATTTTCAGTTCTATTTTGTTTTGGAGGCTCTAATTGTCAAGATTCTTAATGCTTTAGGTATCATAGTTGTGAAGAAACATCAGTTCTCTGAGACAATGATCTCCACTGTTTGGACGAGAACACTGATACATGGGGAAGTTAAGTAACTTGCTCAGTGCTTCATGATTTCTACAAAATCATGGCACAGACATGAAAATCCAATAGATGTGTTTGTAATCACATACAGCTCCCTCTGAGACTACTGTGCGATCACTATATATAACTGATACTTTTTATTGGACCCAGAATACACAGGACTGATATGCTTAGATTCTAATTCAACTATGTATTTCCACATCTAGCATCTCTACTTTTGTTAAATTACTTGGAATGTTGACTCCATAATTAATTAAAGTTTGCATTAATTGATAATTAGATGTGAGCACAAGTTTATCATGAAATAAAAATCTTTCTTAGACTTGGCATCCTAAATGGCTACATAATATTTTAAAAATTACAACATATTCAGTTTCACTAGAATCAATTCAATTGCATAAGAATAAACATTTTAAAAAGAAAATAACCTCAAAAACTGAATCATACCTTCTGTAGCCTTTTGTTTTGTATCCCCTAATCTCCATATGGGATTCTCTTGGAATCTTGGAGCTGTTTGGCATGTTGGAGTCAGAGAGAAGAACTGAGCTGGAATTTACTTGTCTTGTGAGTGGCTGATTGGCAAAGCATAGTCTACCCTACTTTTAATGGGATTACCTCAGGTGATTGTTGCACTGAAAATTCACCTGTGGGTCAGAGAACAGTGCCCCAGAACACTGAAGGGGCGTTCCACTGTCCCCTTCTATCTTGACCCTTTACTGTACAGCTCTTCTCACTTGAGTGGATACCTATCTTAGTTGTTGAATTCTAGTCTCTGTCTAGGCGACTGGTCCTAAGTCAAGAGAAAAACAAGAGTTGCTAAGTGACAGGTCTATATTTGGTACAATGTGGCAACTCATCATCTGGATTTAATACACAGTAACAACAGCAAGGATGGTAAACTTTCAGAATGCATTCTTGATTAACTCCGAAGTCCTATGAGGTCTGTACATTTTTCTTCTATTTTCCTTTCTCAAAATCTTGAGTGAAAATGTGAACCATGTATAGGTTTCATTTTAGGAAGGAATATTGGGACAAATTAATTTTTAAAAATTTAAACCAGGTTATTTACTAGGTAAAAGTATAGCCATGATAGAGAATGCAGTTTAATCGTGCTATGCTGTACATCCCTCATTTTGTCTTTATAAAGTTAGAACATGTGTTCCTCTACCTCTTCCCTATTTCTCCTTCCTTTTTATAAATTTATAAATCTATCTATCTTCTATCTATCTATCTATCTATCTATCTATCTATCTATCTATCTACCATTCATCTATCAACCCATCACTTGTCCACCCACCCACCCATTCATTCATCCATCCATCCATCCATTTATCCATGTACCTATCCATTATCTATCTATATCTATGTTAAGTAGTGTATATTTTCTAGTGTTGGGGATTGAGCCCAGGTCCTCAACATGTATACCTTATCAGTGTGCCTTCATTGCCCTATGCTTAGACCTTTCTACTAACTCTTCCCTAAATGTTCGGCTGTTACTTGGCTAAAGGTAAGTCTAGCAACCAAAACTCATTTTTAATTCACAACAGGACTCTTCTATATATAAAAGTCAAGCCTGTGCCCACAAAGATTCAAAGTACAATTCAACACAATTATTATGAGAAATGTTTAATGTACAGATGTTGCTCAAATACACACAAAATTAGATTTATTTGATACTCCAGGGAAAGCTTTTTGAAAGATGGTTATTTTGATAGAGAAATTAGTGTAGTTCTTGCTTTAAGGGTTCTTAAGAAGATCCTGCACATAAGGTATATAAGGCAAGACGAACTGGTTAACAGTTAATGGGGTTAAGGTTTGGCTCATTTTTTGTCTGATAGATTCAGGAAGAAGAAGTGAGGTAGTTCAGTTTTGGTTCATAAGCTTTGAAACCAGGAAGGCCAATGTGACAGTGTAGGAGTTGGGTACAGTAATCACCATGTATCTTCCTTTTTATATACTTAGAAATTTAATGTCTTTGACAGTGCCCACCCACATGGATAAGAGAAGTTTTTATTTAGCCAACTAATTCAAAGAGCAGTCATCCCTATAAACATGACCTTTAAGAGCCAACAATACCTGGAATATCTTTTGTTTTGCTAGGTATTTGGGCTTTCCTTAACCCAGGCACGTGGACACATAAAATTATCACAAACAAAGTTGTAGATCCATGGCACTCAAACTAGAAAGACAACTAAATACAAATAGATGTGTAACACAGGGGCTTTGGAAGAATCGGATGCTCCTTAATGTTTGGGAAAATAGGAGCCAAGGATCAGGATATCAGCAGTTGATATTGGAGAAGCTTGTGTTTCATCCTACACACAAAGAATTTACAATAATGATATGAGAGTTTCTGTAAGGGCCTTATAATTGATTTACTTTTGTTCTAGAGGGCCAGAGAACAGATATGGGATAACTAGATTTGAGGCAGTTGATGGCATAATAAGAATCCAGGCAGGGGATGGCACAGTGTAGAGCCAGATGGAACAATGAAGAGAATGAAGGAGTGTGTGTGATAATAATGAAGACCAAGGCAGGTGATAGAAGAGTGAAGAGTTGGGAATATTTCAGGGCAAAACCACCAGGCAGTGGATAAAGAAGATGTTTTCAAGAACATAAATTAGGTAGTTCACCAGAATTGAGCAAAGAGGACAGGTCTACACTAAGTCATATATGTTTGGTGCTAGAGACCAGGTGGTCAGCAGTCCCATATAGTCTAGAGATGGGCAGCCATCAGAGCAGGTTGTGAGGACAAAGAAGAGAAAAAATGGGTTTTGTTTTTCACTCAGTGGTATGAGAAGCATGTCATGAGATGCGTGGAAGAAAGCCCCATGATTCAGCATTCATAGTTGGACTGACAGGGAAAGGTTTGTTCAAATATGTTCTGAGTCATTTCTTATTTTCTAATCAGACTTGTGTCAATTACCAGAGCTTGTCAAAGTGGGAAATGTATAGTAACTATCAAATATCATATCATTCATATCTACTTTTGATTAATGATGATAATCAGAACATTTTTAGCGGAAAAGCTTCAACGCTTATCTTTAAGGTGTCTCACCAGCTTTTTAGAATTGTTAAAAATTGTAAGCTCACATTACTCATCAATCCTCTGTTACGATGAGGCCTTGGCCTAAATGTGTGTGCTATATTCACTCTACAGAGACATCAGAGTTCTTCAGTTCTGAACAAAGCATCCATTTGGGGATATCAATTGCTCTTGTCTGTTGAACACCTCAGCAAAATAAAACATAAACATCAACAGATACTTGCTGGTCTCAATGGGTAAATAACATATTTCAATAGACAGGTTGCACACATGAAAGTTCCAATAGTCCTACAAACTCTGCCCCTCTCCCAGGAGCCAAAAGAATGAACACTTTGGATTTAGAGACTCAAAAATCCTTGCTGCTGAACAGACACAAAAAGAGTAATGTTGTTTGACAGTTATTTCCTGGGGAGATACAACATATGTACACTCACCCCAGATAGGG